>NC_088405.1:72936702-73124202 GCF_034236695.1 Oncorhynchus nerka
TCCAGAATGTTTTGTTTTGTTCAATATAGATGAATTACATACATCTTTATGCGCACTAACTAATATCATAGGCTAATTAATTTTGGTTTCAACAACTCAAAACACTTTAAATAGACTGCTAACTCTAAATATAAAACCCACTGCGCGTAGCCAAGTATTCATCCAACAGTAAACGTAATGTCATAAAAATATTTTTTTCAGTTGTAGGCTACTACCCACGAGACCTATAGGCCTATACCCTCACAATGGCTGGTGTGCATTTCACACACGTGCCGCTCCATATCTCAAAGCCATATCAAATTGCTTGGGTGTAAAATAGTTGCTATTGAACTGAATATTGAGAGTTAAGAAATATAAATGACACCCACAGAAAGCCGAGACCCTCCTCTCATCGGCAGGGACAAGGGATGAAGCTTCCAAAGCTCATCACAGCAGCAGGTCCCAGCAAGGGCACAGGATCAGGGGCAGAGCATACACCTTCATTACAGGAGGATATTGCACTTTACTGTTTGACCAAATCATGGTTTTATCTGCCCAAAACATTTGAAGTTTGGAGTGAGGTGACAATGTAGAATGTGCTCTTTCTACGTTATAGACACACTTTCAGTTTTTTACGATCTATGATTTTGGCTGTCTAACTGATGACAGAGACGGACTAGGTCTCTTTGCTGATGCCGCATTTGAATTTGAATGTGAGTTTGCGTGACATCAGCTCAGCCTATCAGAAAACGGTAGGTGAGCCAGCCATTGTCCACTGATCAGCCAAAGGCTAATTATAGATTAGTATAACAGAGAATTGCTCAAAATCTTTTTAAAAATCCTAACAGGCCCATGGGCCATGTCACTTTTTCAATGTTTTATTTTTAAATATAACATATTTTTGTGTGTGTCAATTTCAAACAGCCCACCCAACAAAAAAATGGTCCAGCCCATCTAGCATTTACCAGAATTGCCAGATGGCCAATCCACCCCTGGAAAGAACACTTCGCTCCTAAGCCACTGTTTTGGGCAAAATGAGAATTGACACTATGCGCACTTGCATCCCAACTGCCACTTGTCAATATTCCAAATTTCAAAAACCATTCGCGAGCATCTTGTGACCCGCCGCGACCTGTTTTGTAACATGATTCCCTATGAAACACTGCCAGACAGACACACACTCTGGTAATAGATAATGAGAAAGTTGTAACAACAAAATGTCACCGAAGCACACGTCACCACTTGCCAGTGACTTGATTAGATGATTTAGCTAATGTGGCCGGCCTGCCTGCTCAATGTGCATGCTAGCTAGTAGTAGATAGCTTCATTGACAAACACAGAGATGGAACAGCTAGCTAGTGATATTGGGCACTGATAAACAGTGTGTCGCAGCTTGTGCTTCATTTACGATAGTTTGACAGCTTGCTGATGATTACATTTGAGACGTTCTTAGAAATCAGTCCTGAGTGCAGCCAGCAGCAGTTGACTTGATACTGTTGACTTGATACTATCTGCAGTGCACTGACTTTTTCATGCACATTTTTTTACTTCAGAAATCTGCACCAAACACCTCAGCTAGATGTAAAATTATGAGACTAAGACCTCAGCAAAATTCATTACAGATTTCTTGATTTATCTTAGATTAATTTGGACTATTTTGAGGAAGTGGTAGTGGCTATGTTGTTGCTACCATGACTCAAGAGGGACAAACAACAGTAACTGCCAGGATATGATAAAGCGAACATAACACACCCACATTGAACCACACCCCCAAGACTCAAATACATTTTTTCATAATGAGCAGCAGAAAAACACATGCGGAATCAGCCGCTCTTTCAAGCCCATTTGACAACACACACACGCACGCACGCACGCACGCACGCACACACACACACACACACACACACACACACACACACACACACACACACACACACACACACACACCACACTCCTGACCATTATGCATAATTAAATCATTTACTGCTGTTTTGTAAGCGTATGTCTTGGTGATTTATGTGGTGGGGATCGTTTTTGCAACATCTGGTTTGCTCCTCTATCGTATCAAAATTTAGATCACCATTCCAAAGGCAACATTTTAACATTGGGTTGCCAGGACTTTTCCAGCCCATTTGTCACATCTTCTGAGTTCGATTTTGGCTGAACATTTACCCAGCATACTCTTTGTTTTTGTGTGAAAGAACTGATCCAATAATCCAACAAAGTGCACATGTTGGGAAAATATTCAATGTCGTTTTTTCGTTTACACCTAATTCCAAATACGTTACTTTTCTTACCTGCCACTAAAATAACTCATTGTGAGAGGTGTTGATATCTTTTATCTGCCAAAATATTTCCTCCACTTCAAATGGAAAATCCGTTGAAGCAGAGCCATCAGCATTCACAAAATACATCATAATTTGCGGTTAATGTCATATCGATGCATTTTTAAAAATGTTATAAATGTTTATGTAAATTGTTACAGCCAGTCAATGGTTATTAGTGAGTTAAGCTTCACACATAATACTACATGTATGTGTACCATCCAGGGGTGGAATTAGGTCAAAATCACTCCAAGAACTCACCACTGTCAGGGCACCTGGCAGACAGCTTAACCAATCTAACCCCTGTTATGCTCCAGCCGCCCCAACCTCGATATTGAGTAACATATGAGTGAGTGGTTGGGCCGGTGATGGTGAGGAAGGTGTGATGCGAGTGTTGAGAGGTGTGGTGTGGCTGTGGTGATATTTAGTCCTCGTTGCCTGTGGGGCTGCTTTGACTCGTATTGGCCCCCCAACACACCCTCTATCATTTAGTCTAGCCTAGCTCTTTCCTCACCTCAGCCACAGGCCTGTCTGGTCACCCACAAGCTGTGGCACAGTAGTGGAAAGGAAGGGTGCAGAGGACATGAGAGGGGCCCAGGATGGTCCTCATACAGTAGAAATACAGTAATGATAGTGTGTGTAAAAGGATTGAGTCTGTCTGGTTATGGGAATGCATTTACTGTCAGGGTTGTTGGTTCAATGTCACAGGGAGAGAGAGAGAGAAAGAGAGAAGCGGGAGAGAAAGAGAGACCCACTTTCTATCATTGTACAGAGGAGATGTTATCGTCCTCTATCACTGGTATAGATTAACAATTGGTTAATAGGATAGACAGGCCTTAGCAGCCAATGTTAAATTACGAAGACCAGAACAAATACTGTAATGGCCGTTTTCATTGGGCTAAAGAAGGAGCCAAACTTGTTGATGTTTAATGCTTCTTACGTGAATTATTGCTTTTTTTTTGTCAGAATAGAAATATAGCTTGAAGTGTCCTCTTCTGCTGAAGTGATGTGGGCTGGGTCTTCGCCACATCTTTGAGCTGAGCAGAGTAAAGGCAGTCTAAGGCCTTCTAGTCCTCACTGACACCACATCCTGTACTGTGTGTGTGTCTGTACTGTGTGTGTGCATGCATGCAAGTGTGTGTGTGTGTGTGTGTGTGTGTGTGTGTGTGTGTGTGTGTGTGTGTGTGTGTGTGTGTGTGTGTGTGCAAAAGAGAGTGAATTGAGGTACGGCTATGTTACAGAAAAAGAGCAGTAGAATCTTCAGAGTCACAGCCATACAGTAGTACAATGTGAATATCTGTCTGTGTATCAGTGTAGTTGTTTGAATGTGAACGTGCACGTATATTTATGTGTGAAATAAAGAGCAGCAGTGTCGCAGCCGGCCACTGTGACACATTGCAGGCAGCTACAGTATAAAAGCGGAGGAATGACTCTGTACACGCCTGGCTGAACCACTAGGAAGGAATGACTTGCCCCTGCACAGACACAGCACAGGCATGGTTGGCTAATTGAAAACGTGTGTGTGTGTGACGTGTGTGTGTATGATTGAGTGTGAGTGCAGTGTGATCCTGTATGTGCATAAGTGTGAGCGAGACATCGCACAAGTATGAGTCTGTCTGTGCTCATGGCGATATGTTCACCAGTTGTTTTGCAACACCAACGTCCCTTATCCTGTAACCCTCTACCCCAGCTTCACCATCCACATGAACCAGGGCCAGTGCTTTTGTTTTTGTTCAGCAAGCTGCAATTTATTCACCCAGAGACTGCAAATGAAACCATCCCGCAAATCTTCCATTATAGGTAGTAAAACCTAATTTTAGATATCCTGCTCAGCACATCATCGTGGCTAATTACTAGCATACTTGCAAGAGGGGGCCCGAGCCATTACGAGGGCAGTGGCTGTGCCGAGGGTGTGACGTGCTCGGGGGTCATGGTAAACCATGGTAAAGAGGTGCTTTATGGGCTGCCCCTCGCCTGTTAAAAAACTTTTATCACGTGGTAAACTTGCTGGACCACACGACTGTACACTGAGCTTACCGGTCAACTCAGTAACCACAGGACTGATGGTCATCTTAATATGTATTTGTGTTTTTATTTATTATGTCAAGGCAGCAGCTACTCTTCCTGGGGTCCAGCAAAATAAAGGCAGTTACACATTTTTTACAACAATACAATAAATTCACAACAGATTTCACAACATATGTGTGCCCTCAGGCCCCTACTCTACTACCACATATCGACAACACAAAATCCATGTGTACATGTGTGTATAGTGTGTATTGTATTGTGTGTTTGTATGCATGTGTCTGTGTTTATGTTTGTGTTGCTTCACAGTCCCTGCTGTTCCATATTTGTATCTGTTTTTTAAATCTAAGTTTACTACTTGCATGAGTTACTTGATGTGGAATAGAGTTCCATGTAGTCATGGCTCTATCTAGTACTGTGCACCTCCCATAATCTGTTCTGGACTTGGGGACTGTGAAGAGACCTCTGGTGGCATGTCTTGTGGGGTATACATGGGTGTCCTAGCTGTGTGCTAGTAGTCAAACCAAATCAAATCAAATTGATTTATATAGCCCTTCGTACATCAGCTGATATCTCAAAGTGCTGTACAGAAACCCAGCCTAAAACCCCAAACAGCAAGCAATGCAGGTGCAGAAGCATGGTGGCTAGGAAAAACTCCCTAGTAGTCTAAACAGACAGCTCGGTGCATTCAACATGTCAATACCTCTCACAAACACAAGTAGTGATGTCAACTCCACTTTGAGCCAGGAGAGATTAGCATGCATATTATTAATGTTAGCTCTCTGTGTACATCCAAATGCCAGCCGTGCTTCCCTGTTCTGAGCCAATTGCAATTTTCCTAAGTCCCTCTTTGTGGCACCTGATCACATGACTGAACAGCAGTCCAGGTGCGACAAAACTAGGGCCTGTAGGACCTGCCTTGTTGATAAAAAGGCATCGCATCGCTTTATAATGGACAGACTTCTGCTAATCTTAGCTACTGTTGTATCAACATCTTTTGACCATGACAGTTTACAATCCAGGGTTACTCCAAGCAGTATCTTCATCTCAACAGCTCAATTTCTACATTATTTATTACAATATTTAGTTGAGGTTTATGGTTTAGTGAATGATTTGTCCGAAATACAATGCTTTTAGTTTTTGAAATATTTAGGACTAACTTATTCCTTGCCACCCATTCTGAAACTTACTGCAGCTCTTTGTTAAGTGTTGCAGTCGCTGTGGTAGCTGACGTGTATAGTGTTGAGTCATCCGCATACATAGACACATAGATGCTTTACTGGCACGTCATTAGTAAAGATTGAAAAGTAAGGGGCCTAGACAGCTGCCCTGGGGAATTCCTGATTCTACACCCTCTGTGTTCTGTTAGACAAGTAACTCTTTATCCACAATATAGCAGGGGGTGAAAAAGCCATAACACATGTGTTTTTCCAGCAACAGATCGATAATGTCAACAGCAGCACTGAAGTCTAACAAAACACTCCCCACAATCATTTTATCATCAATTGCTCTCAGCCAATCATCAGTAATTTAAACAGCTACACCTCCACCTTTGGCATTTCGGTCATTTCTGTAGATCAAAGTGAGTTTCAGAGATTGTCAGAATATGTATCTGTTACTAGCAAATGATTGATTTCATGAACCTTGTTTCTTAAGCTACAAATGTTAACGTGGGCTATTTTTAACACTTTTCTGGGATGCTTGATTGTTTTTCTTTCTTTACAGGGAAGCTTAGCAGAGGTAGACATGCTCGGGTTATTTATGCACACAGTGAACTTCCTGCTAGGGCACACCACCTCAGTTCTAACAGTATAACCTTGGTTAATAGGCATATGATTACTGCATACAATAGGTGTAGGATCAGCAGAGGCAGTAAGAGGGGCATCAATTAGGTTACTTACATGGTGTCTTCCAACACCCCTGGGATAATGTACATTTGCTGAAGCATTCTTACAACTCAGCGACACAATGGTAGCGATTAAATGAGCTGGGCTTGGGTCATTAATAAGTCATTGTCTCAACACAGCCTTACACGATTTGGGTGGATCCCATCCTCCTTATAATACAAGCTTTGTTTCCAGAAGGTATCAAAATTGTCAATAAATGTTACACCCACAGAGCTGCAATAGTCTCATAGCCAGTTATAGAGGGATAAATGTCTGCTGAACCGTTCAATGCCACGAGGACAGAGGGGGGCCAGATATTATGGGGCGTTTGTTGGTGTCAAGTAGTGACCCAATAATTTCTTTAAAATCCATCTTCAGATGTCATTCATAATGTCATTCAACCCCACATGAACCATGACAGTATCAGCCCCCGGTGACTGACTCACAGCCCCGGAGAGAAACTTGGTGATATCCTGAACTTTTGCCCCAGGAAAACAAAAAGTGTTTGCCCCAGGTACAGATACAGTGGGGAGAACAAGTATTTGATACACTGCCGATTTTGCAGGTTTTCCTACTTACAAAGCATGTAGAGGTCTGTAATTTTTTTAATCATAGGTACACTTCAACTGTGAGAGACGGAATCTAAAACAAAAATCCAGAAAATCACATTGATTTTAAGTAATTCATTTGCATTTTATTGCCCTTACCATTTTTTATTGCCCTTACCAGCGCCCCTACAACTGTGTTGTTGTCTGTCTCTCATTGAATGTGAAGCGCGAGAGAGAAGTGCAGGGGGGCGGGTGATGGCTGGGTCGGTTGTCCGTGGCAGGTCGCCGGCTGTTCCTAACTACGCACTGGCCCGTCTGCGTGTTAGCATTCCTAGCCTCTCAGAATTATGTCGGGCATGTCCCCGGTGTCTGTAGTCGTGGGGGATACAAAACATACAGTTACATCATGTACTGGCCAACAACTGGAGTCACACTCACACGCTGGAAATAAGCACTTTCCTTTAGTAGTTTTATAAAGAGCGTTGTATGAGTTGAGCTCTTGGTATTCAGGTACTAAAGCATCCGGGGTGAAAAAGTTGAATGAAAGAAGTTGAGCGAGGAAAAAAACAAATGGTTATTAAAAGTAAAAAACTAAAAGTTTGGCAGGTAGCCAAGTTGCAACAAACAGCACAGCAGCACGACAACGCGGAAGTGTGACGTTTTCCCACTGTGAACAGAGATGTGGTTTTGCAAAGCAGGAGCAAAACAAGGGGGTCACCTTAATGACAGCACTGACTGTCATTTTAATGAGCGGTTGATGTCAATAGTTTAGACCCCAAAACCATAGAAGGCCATTGAGTCATCCTGAATGAGTTGCCGTAAAGGTATTGTTACTTTGGCCCTGTTTTTCAGCAGTGGTATGGTGTAGATGGGGATTTGAGTTTGTGATTTGAAACACTTTGTTAGCATAATCATCACCATTCTCATAGTGGAAGTATATATAGTCTCCACTAGACAAACAAGTCAAATAAATCAATGTTGGGACCACAGACAAAACGATGAATGGCTTGCAATGATGTAGACTATTCAGCCTACTCAGCGCTATTCAGACAAGTTCATATACTGTACGGTATATCACAACATAGAGATTAAGTTGGTTTCCACTCATATGGAAAATACAATTTGGCAGCGAAGAGAATGTAGTACATGGAAATGTACAGAGCTGATTTACTGTAGAAGTGAAAGTTCAGTCAGATATGAGTAATCTACTTTGCTGGAATATACTGAGTGAGTGAGTGAGAGAGAGGAGGAGAGCTCACCCCACCTGCAAGTAATCACCTCCTTTCACAGCAGGGTCTCTCTCTCTTTCTCTCTCTCCCTCCTCTGTAGTGGACATGTTCTATTGGATCGGTAGGGAAGTACAAAGACATGCCGCCTGTCATCAAGCCGCCTGCTACTACCCGAGAACCACGTTTCTTAAGGGGAATGATACCAGCTATGTCAGATGATGCCAGAGAATATCCCATATTCTATTGTAGCCGTAACTAGGTTGGTGCTTTACCTGTACAATTTTTTGATTGTCCCATAGAAATAAATATATAAATATACACATAAATATACACATGCATACATGCATACTAATAAACATGTGTTTATTAGTAATGAGGGGACAAATCGATACCGTTACATATCGGGAAAGTATTTTTGACGATATATCAATCGTGTCGTTTTGACAAAAGCACAATATTATTTTTGCACTATTTGTACCTGCACCAAAACTATAGTATTTTTCCATCATAACTATTTTTTCAGCACTTTTATTTCTATGACTGATTAAAACTATTTTTTTCCCTGGCTCTCTTTTGTCCCTCTGCAGCAGACCTATGGTGAGCAATATGTTTGGAATTGAGTGGCAATACATATAGAATTGGCACCTAAGTATCGTGATGATATTGTATCGTGAGGTCCCTGGTAATGCCAAGGCCTAGCGTTTATGTTCTCAACTTACTTCAATATGAGTCATTGTATTGGGGTTATGTGTGTACATTTATTTGGCTTAATTTTACTCTGCATAAGGCTCCTTGACTCTTGTATTCAAAACACAGATTTGATTTGACATGTGATGGCAAAAAGCATGTGGATTTGTGTGTGCACTTATTTTCAATCAGCCATTCATTCACATTGCATTAGTTTTCCCAAAGCCCATTTTTCAATGTAAAGTGTCACAGTGTTCACCCTTTTCTTCATGTGACATATAATACCTTAATACCTCTTTAGTGGTATTAAGTATTTATGCTGTTTTCTTGTTTCTCCCTCTCAGCAGCATACTGACACTGTTACATTTAAAATGAAAGAGGTTTGTGGTTAGTTGGGAAGACCGCACTGATATAGAAATATCCAACGCATGCATAGGTGGACTCAAAGCACTGATATAGAAATATCCAACGCATGCATAGGTGGACTCAAAGCACTGATATAGAAATATCCAACGCATGCATAGGTGGACTCAAAGCACTGATATAGAAATATCCAACGCATGCATAGGTGGACTCAAAGCACTGATATAGAAATATCCAACGCATGCATAGGTGGACTCAAAGCACTGATATAGAAATATCCAACGCATGCATAGGTGGACTCAAAGCACTGATATTGTTACAGCTTTACATGAAGCCTTGAATGAAGTTATTTTACCCCAGGCTTAAATTCCACCATCCCAGCTATACTCATAGAATTGATACAGATTCTCTGTACATGACCAGATTGTCTGTGTATTGGTTTAATTTCTGTGAAGCTATGCACACCGAGGCAGACAACCAGCCTGACAGACAGACAGACAGAGGATGACAGATAAACACACAGACACAAAGACAAAGAGCCAGCAAGCTAGCCAGATGGTTGGATGGATTTATGGTGAGCTCTATTAGAAATGTATACGAAGCCAATCATTGAAAAAGTTCTACCAAGCAGTCGTTTTCCTATAGTTGAAAGAGAGAATTAGTTTGTTAAGTGAAACTTATCGTAGTGTTAGCGGTCCACAGTGAGTGAGAAGACTGGATTACCCTTCTGTTTTTAGCCTATATGTGGAGAGTACCACAGAGACCATGAGGGCCACAGGCATGTATGGGGTTAGAATGCTATGCTTTATGACTCCAGGCAGCCAGATGAGATGACGCTCACCATGCACTGTGAAAAGCTAAAAGAACCCAACGTTATTGGTGCTCATTATACATTTGTTTAGATGTTGTGTTCACCAGATAGGCCTGTGCTATTCTAAGCATAGAAGTGGAGACAGACCATCCTTGAGGAAAGTGAGATAGATGACATGGACTATATCTGCAGATATAGACATCAACAGGCATACTATATAATAATATACTGTATATTTTAGTGACATGAAAATATCGATACAGTTACATATGGGGATAATATTTTTTTACGATGTATCTTACCATTTTGACTATCGCATTATTATTTTTGCGGTAGTTGGCTGTACCTGCAATTATTGCAGAACTTTTATTTCCATGACTGATCAAAACTTGTTTTCTCATAGCTCTCTCTTGTCCCTCTGCAGCAGACATATGGTGAGCAATATGTTTAGAACATTTAATTGCAATAAATCACAGTATTGAATCGCAATGCATATCGTATCGGCATCTAAGTATCGTAATAATATCGTATCGTGAGGTCCCTGGCAATTCCCAGCCCTAGTATCTTTCGAAAGAATATTGTAGTAGTATTTTGTCAGCAAACATTTAGGGTGGTGTCTTTTCATAGACAGTGCTCATACAGCGCTTGTAAGTAAGTTATGTTGATGCCTTGCACTTATAGCTTTGCACCTTCATCATGTGGTAAAAACAACAGCACAACAGTGAGCAATGAGGCAACATTTCTGACAGGCAAATCGCTAGACCAAAGTGTGTCTGTGTGTGTGTGTGTCTGCGTCTGTGTCTGTCTGTGTCTCTGTGTGTGCGAGCCAACCTTTCTCCACAACCATATGTGCCTAATTTGCTGAAAATATGCTAAGTAGTGTAATTCTTTAAGGACTATTAGAGCAAGGCTGATAAGACCACCCGCTCTACTGCTTTGGGTGGCTTTACCCTGCAGTGCTGGAGTATGCGGAAACAGTATTCCTTCAATAAGTATTGTTTTATTCCAGTACTCAATGCAAAGACACAGTTCACCTCACAAAGACATAGTTCACAACACACTCTCCAATATCTCATTGTTTGAAATTCATTATTTAGTTTTGTTTAACTGTAAACCAACACAGTCAGTTAGCCATGCAGCACAGCCACACACGGAGGTGTTGTGGCCATTATAGAGAAGTATGATGAGATAAAATATGAATTAGATACAGATGACTGAAAATGCTTGAGGTCGCTGATCCAGATCTGGGCTTTTTTCCCTTTCTTTCAGAGGAAGTATAAATTATTTAGGTTGTGCAAATTGCATTTTATGTGAGTGTGGGTGGGTTCCTCACTAAATGCCTTTAAATGGGTTTTAAAATAGCCAAAGATAGGTTGCGTGGGAGTCTGGGAGAGGTGATCGGGCACATTCTGTTGTTTTCCAACTGATGTGACATTAAATGGTGGAGTTTGTGGTCTCTGTAACCTAATGATGGCACCACTGAGATGGATTGGGACAGATGATGTCAGTATGGCCAGCTCTCCATGTCCTTTAGCTTTGGTTGTTAATATAACAGGCTGATTCGGAGGTTGTATTTACAACACACAGTGTCATCAGCAGCACAGCTAATCAAAATATATACCAATTATATTATAATGTACTCCATTTCAGGGAATTTGGGAATTTTTAATCCACATTGCTGATTTATCATGTCCGTCGACGTCAAGGACAAATTAGTTTCAAAGCTGTTGTCATACTCAATTGTGGACATTGATATGGATTTAGATAGCAGCGATAATATATTGGTTAAAGAGTCAGGCCGGCCTTTAATTTGTATTAAATTAAGGAAAATAGGCCATACTAACCAAGTCAATTTGTTGACCAAGCAGTCCCCGTTTGCACATATAGTGTCCGTATGGTATTGGTGTACGCTTGTTACGTTTCTTACCCCCATACCTTTTCAATTTAGTGCTTACTCAGAAATCTAAACCTGAGCCATTTTAAAATCCATTACTCGGCCGTGATGTCACTCGCCACTCTTTTCCTCGCCTGGGGCGTTTTTAAATCTCTGGAAAGTTTTATTTTGGTCAAAGAAAACGGGATAATTATAAGTGCTCTGGCTGAAATGACATGCCACTGGCTGCAGTAGCAGCACAGCACTACTTTTCCCCTGGGTCTGCCTGTCACTCACTAAACCTAGGGCCACATGTGCTGGGGGGGGAAGAGTGTGTGTGTGTGTCTCTCGGTTGGGGGTCCCCACTAGAAACATCACCAGAATGAGAGGGGTAAGGGGTTAGAGGCTCAGTCAATGAGAGGCACTATGTGTTTTAATCTTAGTGCCATGGTCTATTGAGACGTCCTAATCATGAGCAAAATACCTAGATGTTCAGATAAGAAACTGTGAAAGATTTGAGGAAAATTGCGAGAGTCTATTGTAATGATGGCTGAATGGTCATTGCTAATATATCATTAAGCACGGTTCTGGGCGATACTAGAGACAGATAATGTTGGGTCGAATGTAACACTAGGTCTTTACAGTTTCTGCCCAGAAAACTTGCTATGAAAGAGATTATTGGCTGATACCAATATCATGTTTCTTATAGGCCATCACCAACTATATAATTGTGTAAGTGTGTATGTGTATGTGTGTGCTACGTTTGCTGTGGCGGCTGTCCTCGTGGGTGTTCTGGAATGTGTTGGAGTGTTCTCTGTGTTCTCTGTGTGCCGTGGCTCCATGCTCAGGGTGCGCTGTTATGATAAGTGTGTGTGCTTTGGCATATATGTGTGTGATGATAAATCGGCACTCCGGTTGCCTTTGGTTCCCCACAGGGTATCAAAGTACTACAGACAGTAGGGCAACAGAGTGAGTGGGAGGCCACTATGGTCGGACGAAATGGGTATGATGTCACCAGGCCTCTAGACCATCGTCGTAGCAACACCTACCTTTAATCCAAGCTCCACTGGTGCCTGTACCAGTGACTTGTGATATACACTGAGTGTATAAAACATTAGGAAAACCTGCTCTTTCTATGACATAGACTGACCAGGTGAATCCAGATGAAAGCTATGATCCCTTATTGATGTCACTTGTTAAATCTACTTCAATCAGAGACAGGTTAAAGAAGGATTTTTAAGCCTTGAGACAATTAAGACGTGTGCCATTCATAGGGTGAGGGGCAAGATAAAAGAGGGGCAAGACAAAATATTTAAGTGTCTTTGAACACTGTCGTGACTTGATTTGAACATTTATTTGAAGAATTATATATCTAATTAACTAACTATGTTTAATTGTTACCCAATTCAATTAATCAAGTAACAATTAACTCATTAGGATCTGTGGCACCACAAGAACAGATCTTAAAGAGTTACCATCTCCCGAATTAAACTCTAAAACCTATCACAGTCCCCAAATTTCTTTTACCCCTTTTTCTCCCCAATTTCATGGTATCCAATTGTTGTAGTAGCTACTATCTTGTCTCATCGCTACAACTCCCATACGGGCTCGGGAGAGACGAAGGTACACAACCCAACCAGCCGTACTGCTTCTTAACACAGCGTGCATCCAACCCGGAAGCCAGCCGCACCAATGTGTCGGAGGGTACACCGTGCACCTGGCAACCTTGGTTAGCGCGCACTGTGCCCGCCCCGCCACAGGAGTCACAGGTGCGCAATGAGACAAGGACATCCCTACCGACCAAGCCCTCCCTAACCCGGACGACACTAGGCCAATTGTGCGTCGCCCCACAGACCTCCCGGTCGGTTACGACAGAGCCTGGGCGCGAACCCAGGGACTCTGATGGCACAGCTGGCGCTGCAGTACAGCGCCCTTAACCACTGCGCCACCCGGGAGGCCCTACAGTTATTTTATTAATCATAACCTCGTATCATATCACCATTCTGAACCTCCTTGCATCTGCAAAAACCCGAGCCTTACTTATGAGTCAGTACTACACAAATTGGTTTAATTATTTATTTACTAGCTAATTAAATGGGAACTCAGGATAAACATACACACTCTGAACTATTTATTGATTGGAGATGTAATACTCTAAAAACAGGTCCCTAGCAGAATGACAACAACGTGGCTTCTTGTTAACCTTTCTGGGAACGGTGCTAGCCCTAGCGGAACACCTGGCCTACAGCCAATGAAATTGCAGGGCGCCAAATTCAAACAGAAATCTCAGAATTAAAATTCCTAATTTTAAAGATAAACTTCTTGTTAATCCAACCACAGTGTCCGATTTCAAAAAGGCTTTACGGCGAAAGCACTCCATGCGATTATGTTAGGACAGCGCCTAGCCACAAAAACCATACAGACATTTTCCAGCCAAGGAGAGGTGTCACAAAAGTCAGAAATAGTGTTAAAATTAATCACTAACCTTTGATGATCTCATCTGGTAGCACTCCCAGGACTTCATGTTACACAATACATGTTTGTTTTGTTCGATAAAGTTAATCTTTATGTCCAAAAACCCCCGTTTAAATTGGCGCGTTATGTTCAGTAATGCATTGTCTCAAACAAAAATCCGGTGAAATTGCAGAGAGCCAAATCAAATGACAGAAATACTCATCATAAACATTGATGATAGATACAAGTGTTATACATAGGCTTAAAGATTAACTTCTTGTTAATCTAGCCGCTGTGTCAGATTTCAAAAAGGCTTTATGGCAAAAGCACACCATGCGATTATGTTAGGACAGCGCCTAGCCACAAAACCATACAGACATTTTCCAGGCAAGGAGAGGCGTCACAAAGTCAGAAATAGCTTTAAAATTAATCACTTACCTTTGATGATCTTCATCTTTGATGATCTTCATCTTGTGGCACTCACAGGACTCCATGTTGCACAATAAATGTTTGTTTTGTTCGATAAAGTTCATATTTATGTCCAAAAACCTCCTTTTTGTTCGCACGTCTAGTTAAGTAATCCATATGCACAAAGCGCTTGCACAACATCCAGACGAAAAGTCTAAAAAGTTCCATTAAAGTTCATAGAAACATGTCAAACGATGTCTATAATCAATCCTTAGGATCTTTATATCATAAATATTCAATGTTATTTCAATCGGACAACAGCGTTGACAATAGAAAAGAAAGACAGCTCGCTCACGGCCACGCTCGATAAACAACTCATGGCTTTCAGCTGAGCCACTTACTCTGAGTGGTCTTATTCTCTTCCCTTTCACAATAGATGCCTGAAACAACTTCTAAAGACTGTTGACATCTACTGGAAGCCTTAGGAAGTGCAATCTGACCCCACAGACACTGGAAATTGGATAGGCATTCACTTGAAAACTACAAACCTCAGAATTCCCACTTCCTGGTTGGATTTTTCTCAGGTTTTCGCCTCCCATGTGAGTTTTGTTATACTCACAGACATTATTCTAACAGTTTTGGAAACTTTAGAGTGTTTTCTATCCAAATATATTAATTACAGTGGGGCAAAAAAGTATTTAGTCAGCCACCAATTGTGCAAGTTCTCCCACTTAAAAAGATGAGAGAGGACTGTAATTTTCATCATAGGTACACTTCAACAATGACAGACAAAATGAGAAAAAAAAATCCAGAAAATCACATTGTAGGATTTTTAATAAATTTATTTGCAAATTATGGTGGAAAATAAGTATTTGGTCACCTACAAACAAGCAAGATTTCTGGCTCTCACAGACCTGTAACTTCTTCTTTAAGAGGCTCATCTGTCCTCCACTCGTTACCTGTATTAATGGCACCTGTTTGAACTTGTTATCAGTATAAAAGACACCTGTCCACAACCTCAAACAGTCACACTCCAAACTCCACTATGGCCAAGACCAAAGAGCTGTCAAAGGACACCAGAAACAAAATTGTAGACCTGCACCAGGCTGGGAAGACTGAATCTGCAATAGGTAAGCAGCTTGGTTTGAAGAAATCAACTGTGGGAGCAATTATTAGGAAATGGAAGACATACAAGACCACTGATAATCTCCCTCGATCTGGGGCTCCACGCAAGATCTCAACCCCTTGTGTCCGAGGCTCCATAGGAAATAGATGGCGTATACTTTGATTTTTTTCAAACTCTGCTTGGTCTTCAGTCTGAAAATAGAACAGTAAGTTACCAAACCATAGTATGAGGTACTAGACATTATTACCATTTTAATAATAATGTTGAATAATAGCAACAGTATCTTCAACTTTTAGCTAGCTAGTGCTAAGGTTAGCTGCTCTGTGTAAGCTAGCTTGACTTGCTAGAAAGTAAGAGATAGTAAAAGAAACAAGTTGAGGAAAAAGCAACTAAAATAAAACATGTTTTATTATCACCTGAAACAGTATGCTTCTCCTTTCTTGAGTTAAACATTTTTTTTTTGCAAATTTGCAATATCACAAAACAAATGCGATCTCTGATGAGAGACAGGCTCTCCTCCATCTTGTGTTACAAACACTACCAGTAGCGGGGAAATACTGAAATCGGTCCAGTTGTGTACATGCCGAGAGAGACGATAAACGGAGTAATCTATAAAAATGGATGTTACACGCAGTGTCGTTTCAAAATATTACATGCGATACAGTATGGATCTCTTGCGATATGAATATTACACATGTGAATATTGCAATTGTTATGTGAATTTGATTAATTGTGTGTGAGCTGTCCAGGAGCTACCTCCTTCTCCTACACACACGCGCGCACACACACACACACACACACACACACACACACACACACACACACACACACACACACACACAGCCTATGATTAATAAGTAATTACAACCAGCTCAGCTCCCAGTGGCCACGGGGCCGCTCGCTGTCTGTTCCCTGATGGCTCCCAGATGTGTCCTGTAGGACGGAGGAGAGGTGAGGAGAGCCCATAGAGAGTGGGAGACGTGCCTAACTCTCCAGCCCTACTGCTTAACCCTAATGGGCCACATATTATGACACAATAGGTCTTTACAGGCCTGACATTCACAGCGACAGTCAGTCGTGACCGTACAAGCTGTTTATTTCTGGAACTGAGGGGGATCACCAAATCGTTCTAAATGGAGGTCTCTGTCGAGAGTCGTTTCCCCAAGCCCGGGTTAGCGTTCATGCAGGGTCTCAGCAGTGTGTCGACTATGAGGGTCCTGCCAAGGCTAGACACCCTTTTTAACCGATGGGTGTTCTGTCCCCCAGTAGCTAGGGGATGCAAGCCATTACCATCATGATTAGAAGAGTCCCTATAATACACAATAATACAGTACATCCACAAAGATATGTGTAATGAATGACAATATACCCATCTCTTTCTCACTCTCCCACCTCTCCCTCTCCCTCTCCCAGGTAGAAGGCTGTGTGTGCTGCTCGTGTCTCTGATGTCAGCCGGGGGTCATGATTCAGACTGGAACAGACCCTACAGGCCCCACCAAAGTAAGTCCACTAGTCCAGACAACATCTCTACACTAAACCATGGCCATACTGCATTGGATCAGCTGTACCATGAAAATATTGCTTTTCATTTATTAGTAGAGAGTACTTGCCGAACCATATTGGACATATCCTGTGACTGAATCTGAGTCTCTTCCATTCATTTCGATACTGTGAATGGAGGATATACACAAGTGTATCAAAGCAGAGAAGTAGAGTGTGTAAGCAGTACCTACACTGTGTGTGTGTGTGTGTGTGTGCATGCATGTACAGTATGTGTATGAGTGAGTAACTCCATGGCCTCTTCTGGGAATAATTGACCTGGACTGCTTTTCCAATCCTCCTCCTCTCTCTCTATACCAATGGATTAGAGTGGGCCAACTGTCTCCACCAGTGTTATGTCTGCTTCTGGTAAAGCCATGACAGTGTACTGTGTGACTGCTGGGCGTTAATTTTACTGCTACGTGGTAGCTGGCTGCAGAGACGCTTTTTTATCTCCTTAAATTCCTCTTCTCTCCTCAATAATACAGAGGACTGCCAGATGGGGGTCCCCCAAGGATCTTTTTCACAGGATAGGGTTTCATATCAGCCTAGAGAGCACTGCTCCAAAAGGAAATAGTCCAGAATTATAGCTTTTCATGGTCCAGTATTAGACAATGAAGCCTGAGGTTAATGTTTCTTTTGTGGTAAAGTCTGCAGGTGTGGGCTCCCTATTACCCTCGCACCTGCGTGTAACGCTATTGTGACGTTATTGTAGAGGTATTTCAACACCTTTTGCCGTTTTAGGTTAGATCTGTGAATGCATTGCGTTGAGTCAATATTATGCTATCCATAGAGGGTGTTGCAGTGGATGACAAGGAGATGTCTTTAGGGGAAGCAATAGGGCCATTGTGGATTGCGCCGATGTGATTATGAGGGTGGTCCCGAGGGTGGAGTACTTATTCATTGTCATAAAGGTCTAGAGCAGAATTTCATCTGTTTGGTTTGGCTGCAGGCCCGGGACCGTTGAGTCTGCAGATTGCAGTCTACGACGTTGTCTACATGTACTGTACCTCACTGATACACTCTTAACAAGTCTGTCATGCATGACCTAGCATTTGGTCATAACAAGTAACAACTTAATGACATGAAGACATGAATAAGTATAAGTTATGTGTGATTTGATGTCCTCCATAGGTCTGTGCCTCATTATGGTGCTGAATGACAGTACACTGAAATAAATGAAGGTTATTAAATGGTTATTCCTTATCTCTTAAGGTTCCTGGAAGAATTCATGCCCAATAAAGTGTCTTGGAATTAAATGTGGGCTTCTTGACGTGGCATCTACGCTTCTTCAGAATTCTGAAAGTTTATTGAAATGTATGGAAACCTGCAGATGTCTCCATTTCAGTGTAACATTTCTATTGCTGCGCCACCCAGGACCCCAGGTATGCAGGTATGCAGTGAAATCAGAAAGTATTCATACCCCTTGACTTATTCCACATTTTGTTGCGTTACAGCAATGCCATGGATTAAATCAATATTATTTTTCTCACCCATTGACCCAAAATACCCCATAATGACAAAGTGAAAACATGTAAAAACTTTTTTTTGCTAATTTCTTGAAAATAAAATACAGAAATATCTTATTTACTTAAGTCTTCACACCCCTGAGTCAATACTTTGTTAATTAAGAACCTTTGGTAACGATTAGAGCTGTGAGTCTTTCTGGGTAAGTCTCTAAGAGCCTTCCACACCTGGATTGTGCAACGTTTGCCCATAATTATTTTCTAAATAATTCAAGCTCTGTCAAATTTGTTGTTGGAAATTGTTACACAACCATTATCAGGTCTTACCATAGATTTTCAAGTAGATTTAAGTCAAAACTGTAACTCGTTTACTCAGGAACATTCATTGTCTTCTTGGTAAGCATCTCCAGTGTAGATTTGGCTTTGTGTTTTAGGTTATTGTCCTGCTGAATGGTGATTCATTTCTCAGTGTCTGGTGGAAAGCAGATTGAACCAAGTTTTCCTCTAGGATTTTGCCTGTGCTTAGCTCCATTCCGTTTCTTTATTATCCTGAAAAACTCCCCAGTCCTTAACGATTACAAGCATACTGTACCTATAACATGATGTAGTCACGACTGTTCTTGAAAATATGGAGAGTGGTAAATCAAATCATTAAATCAAATGTATTTATATAGCCCTTCATACATCAGCTGATATCTCAAAGTGATGTACAGAAACCCAGCCTAAAACCCCAAACAGCAAGCAATGCAGGTGTAGAAGCACGGTGGCTAGTAAAAACTCCCTAGAAAGGCCAAAACCTAGAAAGAAACCTAGAGAGGAACCAGGCTATGTGGGGTGGCCAGTCCTCTTCTGGCTGTGCTGGGTGGAGATTATAACAGAACATGGCCAAGATGTTCAAATGTTCATAAATGACCAGCATGGTCAAATAATAATAATCACAGGCAGAACAGTTGAAACTGGAGCAGCAGCACGGCCAGGTGGACTGGGGACAGCAAGGAGTCATCATGTCAGTTAGTCCTGAGGCATGGTCCTAGGGCTCAGGTCCTCCGAGAGAGAGAAAGAAAGAGAGAATTAGAGAGAAATACTTAAATTCACACAGGACACCGGATAGGACAGGAGAAGTACTCCAGATATAACAAAGTGACCCTAGCCCCCCGACACATGAACTACTGCAGCATAAATACTGTAGGCTGAGACGGGAGGGGTCAGGAGATTTAAAGTAGATTTAAGTCAAAACTGTAACTCGTTATGTTTTGGATTGAATTTGCCCCAACATTAACACTTTGTATTCAGGACAAAAAGTTAATTGCTTTGACACACGTTTTGCATTGTTGCATACAGGATGCATATTTTGGAATATTTTTTTTCTTTACAGGCTTCCTTCTTTTCAAATCAAATCAAATCAAATTGTATTTGTCACATACACATGGTTAGCAGATGTTAATGCGAGTGTTGCGAAATGCTTGTGCTTCTAGTTCCCACCATGCAGTAATATCTAACACGTAATCTAACCTAAGAATTCCACAACAACTACCTTATACACACAAGTGTAAAGGAATGAATAAGAATATGTACATAAAAATATATGGATGAGCGATGGCCAAACGGCATAGGCAAGATGCAGTAGATGGTATAGAGTACAGTATATACATATGAGATGAGTAATGTAGGGTATGTAAACATTATATAAAGTGTCATTGTTTAAAGTGGCTAGTGATACATTTATTACATCAATTTTTCCATTATTAAAGTGGCTAGAGTTGAGTCAGTATGTTGTCAGCAGCCACTCAATGTTAGTGATGGCTGTTTAACAGTCTAATGGTCTTGAGATAGAAGCTGTTTTTCAGTCTCTCGGTCCCCGCTTTGATGCACCTGTACTGACCTCGCCTTATGGATGATAGCGGGGTGAACAGGCAGTGGCTCGGGTGGTTGTTGTCCTGGATTATCTTTTTGGCCTTCCTGTGACATCGGGTGGTGTAGCTGTCCAGGAGGGCAGGTAGTTTGCCCCCGGTGATGAGTTGTGCAGACCTCACTTTCCTCTTGAGAGCCTTACGGTTGTGGGCGGAGCAGTTGCCATACCAGGCGGTGATACAGCTCGACAGGATGCTCTCGATTGTGCATCTGTAGAAGTTTGTGAGTGTTTTTGGTGACAAGCCGAATTTCTTCAGCATCCTGAGGTTGAAGAGGCGCTGCTGCGCCTTCTTCACCACGCTGTCTGTGTGGGTGGACCATTTCAGTTTGTCTGTGATGTGTACGCCAAGGAACTTAAAACTTTCTACCCTCTCCACTACTGTCCCATCGATGTGGATAGGGGGCTGTTCCCTCTGCTGTTTCCTGAAGTCCACGATCATTTCCTTTTTTTTGTTGACATTGAGTGTGAGGTTATTTTCCTGACACCACACTCCAAGGTCCCTCACCTCCTCCCTGTAGGCCGTCTCGTCGTTGTTGGTAATCAAGCCTACCACTGTAGTGTCATCTGCAAACTTGATGTTTGAGTTGGAGGCGTGCATGGCCACGCAGTCATGGGTGAACAGGGAGTACAGAAGAGGGCTGAGAACGCACCCTTGTGGGGCCCCAGTGTTGAGGATCAGCGCGGTGGAGATGTTGTTACCTACCCTCACCACCTGGGGGGCGGCCCGTCAGGAAGTCCAGGACCCAGTTGCACAGGGCGGGGTCGAGACCCAGGGTCTCGAGCTTAATGATGAGTTTGGAGGGTACTATGGTGTTAAATGCTGAGCTGTAGTTGATGAACAGCATTCTTACATAGGTATTCCTCTTGTCCAGATGGGTTAGGGCAGTGTGCAGTGTGATTGCGAGTGCATCGTCTGTGGACCTATTGGGGTGGTAAGCAAATTGGAGTGGGTCTAGGGTGTCAGGTAGGGTGGAGGTGATATGGTCCTTGACTGGTCTCTCAAAGCACTTCATGTTGACGGAAGTGAGTGCTACGGGGCGGTAGTCATTTAGCTCAGTTACCTTAGCTTTCTTGGGAACAGGAACAATGGTGTCCCTCTTGAAGCATGTGGGAACAGCAGACCGGGATAAGGATAGATTGAATATGTCCTTAAACACATCAGCCAGCTGGTCTGCACATGCTCTGAGGGTGCGGCTGCGATGCCGTCTGGGCCTGCAGCCTTGCGAGGGTTAACACATTTAAATGTTTTACTCACTTTGGCTGCAGTGAAGGAGAGCCCGCAGGTTTTGGTAGCGGGCCGTGTCAATGGCACTGTATTGTCCTCAAAGCGAGCAAAGAAGTTGTTTAGTTTGTCTGGGAGCAAGACATCGTGGTTCGCAAAGGGGCTGGTTTTTCTTTTGTAGTACGTGATTGACTGTAGACCCTGCCACATACCTCTCGTGTCTGAGCCCTTGAATTGTGACTCTACTTTGTCTCTATACTGACGCTTAGCTTGTTTGATTGCCTTGCGGAGGGAATAGCTACCCTGTTTGTATTCGGTCATGTTTCCGGTCACCTTGCCCTGATTAAAAGCAGTGGTTCGCGCTTTCAATTTTGTGCGAATGCAGCCATCAATCCACGGTTTCTGGTTGGGGAATGTTTTAATAGACTCTGTTTGTTCAACATCACCGATGCACTTGCTAATAAACTCGCTCACCGAATCAGGGTATGCATCAATGTTGTTGTTCGAAGCTATGCGGAACATATCCCAGTCCACGTGATCGAAGCAATCTTGAAGTGTTGAATCTGATTGGTCGGACCAGCGTTGAACAGACCTGAGCACGGGTGCTTCCTGTTTTAGTTTCTGTCTATAGGCTGGGAGCAACAAAATGGAGCCGTGGTCAGCTTTTCCGAAAGGAGGGCGGGGGAGGGCCTTATATGCGTTGCGGAAGTTAGAATAACAATGATCCAGTGTTTTGCCAGGCTGGCTGGCTGGCTGGCTGGCTGAGATTTAGTGTTTATTAATTTTTTTTAAAGTGTACTGTGATCCTACTACTGTAGCTCAGTAAATTATTATGTTTATCTTTAACCACTGATTCCTCGTCTGGTCTCATCTCTGCACCAGGGTCCAACCTTACATATCACAGATAATTGTATGTGTGGGGTACAGAGATGAGGTAGTCATTCAAAAATCATGTTAAACACTATTATTGCACACAGAGTGAATACATTATTTATTATATTAACTTATTATGTGACTTGTTAAGCAAATGTTTACTCCTGAACTTATTCATGCTTGTCATAACAAAGGTGTTGAATACTTATTGACTCAAGCCAGCTTTGAATTTTTAATTAATTTGAACATTTCAAAAAACATTATTCCACTTTGACATTATGGGGTATTGTGTGTAGGCCAGTGACAACAAAAATATCAATTGAATCCATTTTAAATTCAGGCTGTGTAACAACAAAATGGGGCAAACGTTAAGGTGTGAAAACTTTCTGAAGGCACTGTATCTACTCAAAGTTTGGACACACCAACTCATTCCAGGGTCTTTCTTTTACTATTTTCTGCATTGTAGAATAATAGTGAAGACATAACAATGAAATAACACATATGGAATCACATACAGTAGTAGCTAAAAAAGTGTTAAACAAATCCAAATATGAGATTCTTCAAAGTAGCCACCCATTGCCTTGACAGCTTTGCACACTGTTAGCATTCTCTCAACCAGCTTCATGAGGTAGTCACCTG
Source organism: Oncorhynchus nerka (assembly GCF_034236695.1). Lineage (NCBI taxonomy): Eukaryota > Metazoa > Chordata > Actinopteri > Salmoniformes > Salmonidae > Oncorhynchus > Oncorhynchus nerka. Next base: position 72,960,067 of record NC_088405.1, read on the forward strand.
GAATGCATTTAAATGAACAGGTGTGCCTTGTTAAAAGTTAGTTTGTGGAATTTCTTTCCTCAATGCATTTGAGCCAATCAGTTGTGTTGTGACAAGGTAGGGTTGGTATACAGAAGATGGTCCTATTTAGTAAAAGACCAAGTCCATATTATGGCAAGAACAGCACAAATAAGCAAAGAGAAATTACATTCCATTACTTTAAGACATGAAGGTTAATCAATCTGGAAAATGTCAAGAACTTTGAAAGTTTCTTCATGTGCAGTCGCTAAAACCATCAAGCGCTATGATGAAACTGTCTCATGAGGACTGCCAAAGGAAAGGAAGACCCAGTTTTACCTCTGCAGAGGATAAGTTAGTTACCAGTTTCAGAAATTGCAGCCCAAATCAATGCTTCACAGAGTTCAAGTAACAGACGCATCTCAATATCAACTGTTCAGAGGAGACTGTGTTAATCAGGCCTCAGTGAATCATGGTTGAATTGCTGCAAAGAAACCACTACTAAAAGACATCAAGAAGAAGACACTTGCTTGGGTTAAGAAACATGAGCAATGGACATTAGACCGGTGGAAATCTGTCCTTTGGTCAGCCTGTCCAACCGCCGTGTCTTTGTAAGATGCAGAGTAGGTGAACAGATGATCTCCGCATGTGTGATTCCCACCGTGAAGCATGGAGGAGGAGGTGTGGGGGTGCTTCAATTCAACTCACACTTAACCAGCATGGCTACCACAGTATTCTGCAGTGATACGCCATCCCATCTGGTTTTGCGCTTAGTGGGACTGTCATTTGTTTTTCAACAGGACATGACCTAACACACCTCAAGGCTTTGTAAGGGCTATTTTACCATGAAGGAGAGTGCTGCATCAGATGACCTGGCCTCCACAATCACCCGACCTCAAGCTAATTGAGATAGTTTGGGATGAGTTGAACTGCAGAGTAAAGGAAAAGCAGCCAACAAGTGCTCAGCGTATGTGGGAACTCCTTCAAGACTGATGGAAAAGCATTCCAGGTGAAGCTGGTTGAGAGAATGCCAAGAGCGTGCAAAGTGGCTACTTTGAAAAATCTAAAATATACTTTTTTGGTTACTACATGATTCCATATGTGTTATTTCATAGTTTTGATGTCTTAACTATTATTCTACAATGTAGAAAATAGTAAAAAATTAAGAAAAACCCTTGAGTGAGTAGGTGTCCAAACTTTTGACTGGTACTGTATGTATTGATTGCATTTTGATACTGCTACAGTGTTATTTGGGTTGTTAATTGGATTAGTCCCTCCGTCATTGATTTCTTGCCTCTGTGTTGTATTTTTCTTAAAATTGTTATTGTTTGACATTTGACTGCATTGTTAGGCGCTAATAACAAAGCATTTTGCTGCACCGCTATAACAGCTGGTAAACTGTATGTGACCAATACCCTTTGATTCAATTTGATATCTTAAGTCTTCCCAACTCTGGCAGTCATTCTGAATTAAGGTTGTGAGTGAATACAATTTCTAATTGTTGGGTATCCTCACTCTTGTTGAAATCCAATAGGAATTACACATGACTTTGCAAGCCAGCATATAATGTGACTTGCAGGCCTGATGTGCCCTGTAAACTATGCGTTTCAGGCCACTGTATTAGGCTCAATTTCGAGAACTTCTGGAGCAGACAGAGTTAAGGAATAGAAAGCAGCGAGATCGGGCGATGGCGTTTTCCTCCTTTTATGGGGATGAGATCTGTCGGACATTTCCACCTGACCTAATTAAAGTGCCCCTGGCCCAGCTGCGTAAGTGGCCATGAATTAAAGGATTATTCCACCAACTCCATGGGCTTTTTCTACAAGGTTGATCCTGTGTTTTGCGGGGACTCAGACACTCCGACAAAGAGGAGCGGGCCAGAAGCCACACCAGCCGTTCCAAGAAATCTGGCATTCAGGAATTGTATTTGTGCGGAGATCCGACCATAGCCCTTTTCTCTTTCTCTCTCTCTCTCTTTTTCTGTATTTGGATTTTTCGGTCGTGTGTGTTTTTTAAGTCTAAGGAGGGGGAGTATAGGGTAGAAGCAAACTTGTGGTCTGGTCACGTTCGTTTAAATTCTGTGCAGGCCAGGCATGTGGAGCAAAGCTGGGTAGATATTTCAGTCATTTGTTACCCGGCAGCCTCGGCGCGGGGCCGGAGTGGTTGCCAAGTTGTGACAGAGGCGCTGACACACGCACTCACATGTGTGCACAGCCCCGGCTGCAGGCAGCAAGGCAGCCAGGCCAGATGTGCTGCTCAGCTTGGCAGCTGGAGACAGAGAGAGAAACAGACAGGGCTTCGCAGCGCACAGAGGTAACCGATCCCACACTCCTCCTCTCTTAGATTCTGTTTTTTATCTCTTCTCTGCTCTCTCGACTAATCTCCCCTGTTTACTTTGTTGTTCCCACTCTTTCATTATTTCCTCTCTCATTGTCTTTTCCTTCTTCTTCTCTCATGTCTTGTCCTGTTCCTCATGTCCTCTTCCCAGTTGCTTCCCAGTTTCTCCTCTCTGATCTTTCTTTTTATTCTTCTCTCATCTTTTGTCTCTCACCCTGTCTGTTTCTCTCACTCTTTTGCTTCTCCATTATCAATACAAGCATGGAAGGTTCTCAGTCTGTGTGTCCTGTGTAAGGCACTGGGTTAGAGAACACAGGTTGCTTTATCTGTTCCTGTGTGAGACAGAGGGAGACCTGGAAGGTAGTCTCTGGTCTGTTAGACAGATCTCTGGCTTCCTGTGCTATTTTCAGTCACCTATATAAAAGGTCTCAAATTAATGCCACAGTTCTTCAGTGAGCTAATTATTTTTTTCTCTGAAATAGATCCTATCATGTAGCCTGTACTGCCATGCATGCATAGGCAGTGTAGCTGTGAATGTTTTTGTGTCAATGGATGGAAAACGTTATCATGATAATAAATGTAGACAGGGATAGATCCTAGTGTCAGATATGCTTGAGTAACTCACATTTTGTGGATATCATTCATTGATGTCAATGGGAGAGTTGTGAGCCTCAAGTTAGGATTCTCAATTTATTACGTAGTCCTGTCCAATCACAGTGGAATAACTAGACCATAAACTACAATCCTATACGTTAACAACTAGATGTAGCTATTCCATCCTCCATACAATAGTATTTCCCAGTCATTTTCTACCTAATTGGCAGCACAAACTTCTGGTTTCATGGATGCGAAGAGCATAATTAAACCTCAGAGTCTCTCTAGGGTCAGTGTGCAGGCTCTGGGTCCAGGCTCAGGCACAGGCACAAGCACAGGCTGGGCCAGTCTGTTAGGACCAGAAGCAACAACAGCAGCAGTCAGGAATTATTGTTTATTTCCACAATCAGGATGACTGATGCTGTCCCACTTAGGGTTCCAAGTGCTCAGCACACTGTGTGTAGTGTCTCAGGGCCCCGCCGGCCCCAATCAGCTAAAAACCATTAAGTGCTTCATTCCTGGCATGGCGCGATGGACCAAGGCAGAGGCCCTGTCTGGAAGCCAGCCTGTAGCAGGTTGCACGCCAAATTACTATTGGAGTTTCTGGTAGTGTCCCGGCAGACAGCTAGAGGGATAGACTGGACTGGAGGTTCTGGGAAATCCCACTGGTTGGGTTTGGTTGGGGTTGGGAAGAAGGGCTTTTTGTTGTGGCTGATACACTATGTTGCTGCTTGTCTTCTAGCAAGGATTGTTTGTTTGAGGGCTCACCACCCTATGTTGCTGCTTGTCTTCTAGCAAGGATTGTTTGTTTGAGGGCTCACCACCCTATGTTGCTGCTTGTCTTCTAGCAAGGATTGTTTGTTTGAGGGCTCACCACCCTATGTTGCTGCTTGTCTTCTAGCAAGGATTGTTTGTTTGAGGGCTCACCACCCTATGTTGCTGCTTGTCTTCTAGCAAGGATTGTTTGTTTGAGGGCTCACCACCCTATGTTGGAGCTTTTTACAGTGTGATCTTCAATGTCAAATCATTCCCTCAATACTTATGTCTTGGTTACATTTACTGTTCAGGTATGGTCTATATTGGGTTTATAAAGGTGTTATAAGTCATTAATAAACATGTATAGTCTTTAGGAATTGTATTTCTTAAAATAATAAATCACAATTATAAAGAAATAATGTCTGACATGCACTCAAATGTATTGAACCTTTTGGTATTGGTGACTTGATTGTCTGTTTGCACATTTGGCTTATGCGTAGGTTGCCACCAAATATAAAAGTATCTATGGACACATGACAATGGACCATTGATGCTTTCATCATCATACCATATTTATAATATCATACTTCATAACCCGCTCAGGGCAATACAGGACTAAATCCGTTGTTTATTGTTGACTTGGTCCTGGCTGAGTATGTAGTATAAATTGGCACAGTGACGCGAGAAGGCAGGAATCCTGTCCCTCTCCCCTCCTGGCCATGGACATTCTTTCTGGCGGTGATTTCCTGCTCTGTGGCTTGACCCCGAAAGTCTTGTGGCGTGACTCATAGAGGGCTAGCGTGCCAGTGGTCTGGGTGTGGCCAAATGAAATCTATCACAGCGTGGCAGGCAGTCTGCCTTGGTCTCTGCCCTTGTGATAACACAGGTAGACTCATAGGTATCTACTCCAGACTGGCCAGTAGAGAAGAATGTTTCCCTTTCAAGAATCTACACTACAAAAGTATGTGGACACCCCTTCAAATTAGTGGATTTGGCTATTTCAGCCACACCCGGTGAATAAAATCAAGCACAGTGCCATGCAATCTCCGTAGACAGACATTGGCAGTAGATTGGCCCGTATTAAAGAGCTCAGTGACTTTCACCATGGCACCATCATAGAATGCCACCTTTCCAACAAGTCAGTTCATCAAATTTCTGTCCTGCTAGAGCTGCCCCGGTCAACTGTAAGTGCTGTTATTGTAAAGTGGAAATGTCTAGGAGCAACAATGGCTTAGCTGCAAAGTGGTAGGCCACACATACTCACAGAATGGGACCCCTCGAGTGCTGAAGCATGTAGAGCATTAAAAAAAAATTGCTTTAGTATTTTAGTATTTATTAGGATCCCCAATTAGCTGCTGCCAAGGCAGCGGCTACTCTTCCTGGGGTCAAAACAGGAAACAACACAACAAATCAAATACATAATATACATACATAGCACTACATTTACATTATAATTTAGCCATTCAGCAGGTGCTCCCACCCAGAGCAACCCACAGCTAATGCATTCATCTTTGCGAGACAACCACATAATATTACAGTCGTATCCAACCACATTTCGCATACATAATGCAATACATAATACAATGCAAAATACAATAGAAAATGTGCTGTAAGATGTTCTTTTATCAGTTTTTGAAACTCTGGTTTTAATGCTAGCTTTAGTTACCTGGGGTGGCAGAGGTCCATTTAGTCATGGCTTTATTTAATACTTTGCTCAGGAAAGTGATATCACAACTTAAACCTTCTACCTGCCTTCTCCATCATATCCCCACCACCTTCTTCCTAACGGTTTTTAATTGCATATCTGAAGAAGCTGCACTAAAACTGTTATGGTGAAACAGGGAAAATAAATCCATAGTGCCTTTGCGTGGTGGACTAGGGCACATATCATCAAACTTGTCATCAGGTCTTCCTTGACTCATACCCAGCCGAATTGGTTGGATATCTTCTCTCTGAAATATGCCACAAACTCATTACATTTAGATGTGGAGGAAAGTTCACATAGGTTTGAGGGGGTAGGATTTATCAGGCCATCAATGGTCAAGAAGAGCACTCTCTCATTATTCTGATTAGTAGTGATCAAGTTAGAAAAATGAGCCCGTCTGGCATTTCTAATTGTCTTGTTATATATGCCAAGTTGCTCTCAGAATATCACAATGGACCTGGAACTTTGACTTTCTACACTTCCACTCTGCCTTTCTGCAATTTCTTTTTAATTGATTCGTTTCCTCACTCATCCTCCATTTGGATGTGGCCTTTTACAACTTTACTGGAGCTATGGCATCAATGGTTGACTGTAATTTGCTATTAAAGTTATCAAATAAATCAATACAAGAGGAAGGCAGCATAGGTGGTGGAGTATTGTTCATACACTCAATGAAATCTGTAGCAACTTCAGAGGTAAGATAGCATTTCTTAATAATGCTTTCAGTATTACCATGTGCTATGGGTAGCAAGGTAGTAAAAAATAGACAGTGGTGATCAGAAAAAGCTACACCAACAATAAAGGATATGTCACTAGAAAATCCTTTGGTAATAACCAGGTCCAGAGAATGGCCGCGGTTATGGGTGGGCCCAGTAAAGTGTTTGATAGAGTCTATAGAGCTCAAAAGATTCATAAATTCAATGGCCTTGGAGTCAGTCTCTTTGTCAACATGAATATTAAAATCGCCCAACACAATGGTTTTATTATAGTTCTCAAGGACAATAGACAATAGTTAAGATAAATCAGTAAAAAAAGTGGGGCAGTGCTTTGGTGGCTTATACAGGGTTATGGCCAGCACTGGTGCCTGACATTTAAACAGTATAGCATGATGCTCAAAAGACCCAATGTCGCCAAACGAAATCTTCTTACAGTTGAGAGCATTAGTAAAAATGCTCTCAGTTAGTATGAAAAGCTGTAGTCCGGGGGGAGGCTTCAATAAGAGTTGCACTACAGTCTGATGACAGCCATGTTTCAGTGAGAAACATACAATCAACTTTGCGCTCTGTAATGAGGTCTTTCATGAGAACGGTTTTACTAGTGATTGCTCTAACATTTAAAAGCAGCATATTCAATGAGCGTGGCCACTCTTCCCCTGGGGCATCTGCCTCGAGGTAACCAATGGAATAACAACCAAATTATTAAGGTTACAACCATGTTTTCATGTCTCCAATCTAACAGAATGGTAGGAGATGACAGTTTGTATAAACTCACTAGAGGTCGGAGTTAAAGGAACATAAATTAGGTTACTCACAATAACCGTAGTGCCATTTCTACAGGAGTTGATATGCTTTCCAAGTCTTCTGTTGCTTTTTCTGACAGGGAGAACTAGACTAGCACAACCAGACCCTGTCTGTCAGTCTCGAAAACAGTTTGCAATGTGGCTGGAAATAATCCTGGAACCCCTGTGATTAGGGTGAATCCCGTCTCTTTAAAAAAAGTGCTGGTTGCTCCCACAGCAAATCAAAGTTGTCACAAAAAGAGACATTCCTGTCATTTCTTCAGGTACTCGTTCGGGGCAAAGAGTCTGATAAAACGTTCTGAACCCCTTCGGTAGCACGGGAGGAGGCCAGAGAAAATTATTCTCTTTCCTGTGCTAGCGAGGGTGTTTACATTTCTTTTGTAGTCGTTCCTCAGATTGCCTAAAACGAAGGTCAATATTGGAGTAGTTGGCCAGAACCGTGGGCAGGAGAGAGTTGATGTCATGGACACGGGCTCCTGGTTGACTGGACCTTGATTGGTCCACAGATCGTAGGCAGGCCAAAATATCTCACCAGTTGCCCACAATGATGGTGGTCATGATGGAATCCGATGAGGAAGCTACCTGCTGAACTGCGGTGACCGTGGGGGAGGGTGCCACTGGGCGGCCGCCGGCTGTTGGTGCAGTGCATTCGGAAAGTATTCAGCCCCTTTCCCTTTTCCACATTTTGTTACGTTACAGCCTGAGTCTTCATATATATATATATATACAGTATACATATATTCTGCACATCTAACATTCCAGTGTTTAATTGCTATATTGTAATTACTTCGCCACCATGGCCTATTTATTGCCGTACCTCCCTTATCCTACCTCATTTGCACATACTGTATATGGACTTTTTCTACTGTATTATTGACTGTATGTTTGTTTATTCCATGTGTTGTTGTATGTGTCGACCTGCTTTGCTTTATCTTGGCCAGGTCGCAAATGAGAACTTGTTCTCAACTAGCCTACCTTGTTAAATAAAGGTGAAATAAAATTTAAAATAGCCAGGTGTGTGCCTTTCCAAATCATGTCCAATTAATTTAATTTACCACAGGTGGACTCCAGTCAAGTTGTAGAAACATCGCAAGGATGATCAATTGAAACAGGATGCACCTGAGCTCAATTTCGAGTCTCATAGCAAAGGGTCTGAATACTTATGTAAAGGTATTTCTGTTTTTTTATATTTAGTACATTTGCAAAAATGTATGGGGTATTGTGTGTAGATTGATGAGGATTTTGTATTTATTTAATCAATTTTAGAATAAGGCTGTAACTAAACAAAATGTGGAAAAAGTCAAGGGGTCTGAACACTTTCCGAAGGGACTGTATACACCCATGATCCATGCTGACTCCCGTGGCTGGTAGGACCGTCTCAAGTGGGGCAAAAGTGTTTGATAGCTGAATTGGATCTTCTTGGCTAGATGATGGGTGGCCAGACTTCCTCTCTGATCTCCTATACCTTGTGAGTGTCCAATCTCCCATGAGCCGCGGCGTTGATCTTAACATCGGTCCGTTGGATTGGAACAGATCGACGGCTTTGCTATAGAAGACATTTAAAACTGAGATTCGGTTTGCCTGGGTTACAGCATGGTCGGTGTATTTAGAAAGCAGTTTATCCTTTTCTCCCAGTCTAGCTAACAGCCGGAGGATCTCTTCCCTAAGCTGCTTGATGGTGATGCAAGCTGATTTAGGGCAGACAAATCCCTGTCCATTTTCCAGTTCCACCTTATCTTAATCTTTTTATTGTGTGGAAATCATCTCACACCTGAAGCATTTGTTCCCAGCCGTGGATATAAACACCGTTAGGCTAGCACTGCTAGCGTTAGCCTGCTCCGTTTCCATGGTGGCAGCAGCTACCTGTTACTTAACAGGAATCTGGGACACAAACTTGCGGTCCCAGCCGTAAAGGCTGACCGCATCGCTGAACCCATAGCAATACAAACTTTAGCTATGATTAAACACGATTTAATGAAAACTATTTCATAAAAACAACTAACCGAGTGTAGACAGTACACTGTTCTGTTGTGCACTTTGATGACGTCTATTGCGTTAAAGGGTGCTTTGCTATTTTTGTTCAGCAGAATTACCTTTGCCTCCGTCCAGGCCTGAGGGCATACTTCGTATTCTAGGCTTGAATTGAAGATGTGGCAAATAGGAGTCGCAAAGTATTCCGCTACCAACCTCAGTAATTTACCATTCAGGTTGTCGGTTCCAGGTGGTTTGTCCTTATTTATAGATAGCATTTTTTTCACCTCTTCCACACTAACTTTGAATAATTCAAATGCTTGTCACTCATTTTTTGGTCCGTTATGCATGAACATGAGGGCTCAGCATTTGTTGTCTGCATTTCATGCCTAAGTTTTTAAAATCTTGTCAACAAAAAAGTTATTAAAGTAGTTGACAATAGCAAAGGGCTTTGTTATGAATGAGCCAACAGCCTCGATGAAGCTGAGTTATTTAAGGTATGCCAGAGCTTTTCACTATCATTTTTTATGTCATATCTTTGCTCCATAGTATAGTTTCTTCTTCTTTTTGTTTACTTACGTGATTTATCAATTTACTGCACAGTATGTTTGCCAATCTGCTGTGTTGCCAGACTTATTTGCCATTCCCTTAGCCTCATCCCTCTCAGTCATTACATTTTTCAATTCATCATCTATCCATGGAGATTTGGCCATTTTAACAGTCCGTTTCTTTATGGGCGCATGGCTGTCAGTAACCGGAAGAAGAAATTTCATAAATGCTTCAAGTGCAGCGCCAGGATGTTCCTCATTACACACATCAGACCAACAAATATTTTTCACATCTTCAACATAGGAATAATTGCAAAACCACTTCTATGATCGCTTATACACTCTTTTAGTTCCAGTCTTTGGAACTTTGTTTTTCCTAGATATGGCTATTATATTTTGATCACTACATCCGATGGGTGTGGATACTGATTTAGAGCATATTTCTGCAGCATTAGTAAAGATGTAGTCAATACAAGTGCATGATTTTAGTTCATGCTCTGTTTGTAAATACCCTGGTAGGTTGACTGATAACCTGAACCAGGTTGCAGGCTTTTCGTTGAGTGGACAGCTTGATGAAAGCCAGTCAATATTTAGGTCACCTAGTAAATATACCTCTCTGTTGATACATACATTCTCAATCATTTAACACATATTATCCAGATACTGTTATCACTTGGTGGTCTATAGCAACTTCCCACAAGAATAGGCTTTAGGTGAGGCAGGTGAACCTGTAGTCATATTACTTCAACAGCATTTGACATGAGATTATCTCTAAGCTTTAAAGGAATATGACTCTGAATATAAACAGCAATACCTTCTCCACAGGCATTCCTGTCTCTTCTATAGATGCTGTATTGTAACCACTATAATCAAAGGAATGATCTAAGTGAGGTTCAGAGATAGCCAGTTTATGAATGATTTATATTGCTAGCAAGTTATTGATTTCATGAACCTTGTTTCTTAGGCTACACATGTTAATGTGGGGTATTTTTAGAGTTTTCCTGGGATTCTTGATTGTTTTTATTGCTTTACTGGGAGGCTTATCAGAGGTAAACTGGACAGCGATATTTCTATTTGAGCTGAGGATGAACTGCTCACAGTGGGCTTCCTGCTAGGGCAAAACAGTATAACTCAGGTTCATAGGCACAACTCAGGTTCATAGGCACATGATTTACATGTTAGCCCAGAACACCTTAAGTGTTATTACATACAACCGTGAAGAACTATTGGATATCAGAGAGACGTCAACTTACCAGCACAACCAGCACTACGACCAGGAATACGACTTTCCCAAAGCGGATCCTTTGTCTGCACCTCCCAGGGCATTTGAACCAAAACAATGCCACCAGAGTAAAGGGTGCTGGAGCGGTCTTCTAGTGAGTCTTCGGATGCGAGAACACCACGCACCACTTCAGAGTATATTACTTGCTAATGTCCAGTCCCTAGCTAACAAAGTCGACGAAATCAGGGCAAGAGTTGCTTTCCAAAGAGATATCTGGGATTGTAACATACTCTGTTTCACAAAAACATGGCTAGCTGGCGACATGCTGTTGGAGTCCATACAGCCAACGGGATTTTCAGTGCATCGCGCCGACAGGAATAAACATCTCTCCGGTAAGAAAGAAGGGCGGAGGTGTATGTTTTGTGATTAACGACTCATGGTGTAATTGTAAAAACATATAGGAACTCAAGTCCTTTTGTTCACCTCACCTAGAATTCCTCACAATCAAATGCCTTATTATCTCCCAAGAGAACTCTCCTCGGTTATCATCACAGCCATGTATATCCCCCCGAAAGCGGATACCAAGACGGCCATCAAGGAACTTCACTGGAATTTATGCAAACTGGAAACCATATATCCTGAGGCTGCATTTATTGTAGCTGAGGATTTTAACAAAGCTAATTTGAGAACAAGGCTACCTCATTTCTATCAGCATATCGATTGCTGTACACGAGCGAGTAACACGCTCGACCATTGCTACTCTAACTTCCGCGATGAATACAAGGCCCTCCCCCGCCCTCCTTTTGGTACATCTGACCAACATATCACCTCCACCCTACCTGTGACCCTACACCCACTTCAATTTGCTTACCACCCCAATAGATCCATAGACGATGCAATCGCCATCACACTGCCCTAGCTGGACAAGAAGAATACCTATGTTAAACAGCCACCACTAGCACAGAGCTGGCTGCCTACCTACAGACTTGATGTCATTGGCCACTTTAATAAATGGAACACTAGTCACTTTAATAAAGCCACTTTAAGAATGTTTGCACATCTCGCATTACTCATCTCATATGTAAAGTGTCAAGAAAAAGTATGTGAACCCTTTGGAATTACCTGGATTTCTGCATAAATTGGTCATTAAATTAGATCTGATCTTCATCTAAGTCACAACCATAGACAAACACAGTCTGCTTAAACTAATAGCACACCAGCAAGTATATGTTTTCATGTCTTAATTGAACACACTGTTTAAACATTCACAGTGCAGGGTGGGAAAAGTATGTTAACCCTTGGATTTAATAACTGGTTTACCCTCCTTTGGCAGCAATAACCTCAACCAAATGTTTTCTGTAGTTGCGGATCAGACCTGCATTACGGAATTTTGGACCATTTCTCTTTACAAAACTTTTTCAGTTCAGTAATATTCTTGGGATGTCTGGTGTGAACTGCTCTCTTAAGGTCATGCCACATCATCTCAATTGGATTGAGGTCAGGACACTCCAGAAGGTGTATTGTCTTCTGTTGTTGATTTACTTCTGTGTTTTGGGTCGTTGTTCAGTTGCATCACCCAACTTCTGGTGAGTTTCAATTGGCGGACGGATAGCCTTACATTCTCCTGCAAAATGTCTTGATAAGATTGGGAATACATTTTTCCGTTGATGATAGCAAGCTGTCCAGGCCCTGGGGCAGCAAAGCAGCCCCAAACCATGATGCCCCCTCCATCATAAATTTTGACAGGAAAATGGTCCAATTCAACAGAACATCCCTGGTTATCCCTTCTGCCGCTGATCTGGCGGAATCACTAAACACAAATGCCTCATTTGTAAATAATGTCTGAGTGTTGGAGTGTGCCCCTGGCTATTTGTAAATAAAATAAAATATATTTAATACAAACATTTTGCCGCCTGGTTTGCTTAATATAAGGAATTTAAATTATTTATACTTTTACTTTTGATACTTAAGTATATTTTAGCAATTCCATTTACTTTTGATACTTGAGTATATTTAAAACCAAATACTTTTTGACTTTTACTCAAGTAGGTTTATACTGGTTGACTTTTACTTGAGCCCTTTTCTATTATTACAACTCGACTGCAAGCATCAGGCCTACACTGTGACCTGCAAGGCCATATTTGGGACACTTTTTATGGGGTATACATAGAAAAGCCTGATCTGTGCTTATTTTGAAATAGCCATGGCTTAATATCTCCTATTAAATCAATGTAGGTGGAAGGACACGTGCAATGTTGTATTATCAGTCGATCAAACCTACTGTGTACAAAACCTTGTTTGTATTAGGAATGAGTTGCAAGGTATTGTGTCTAAAACCTTATCCTATCACTTCAGGGGCAGGGTCCATACAGCCTGTGCTGTGACTGGTTCCCTGTGTCGTCCAATCCTGTCAAATAGAAAACGCATGACGGTTGTGTGAGTTGCCAGAAAAAAAAACAGAAAGCGCCCATAGCCCATTATACCGTCAGCTTCAGGCCAGTGTTTTGTCAAGCAACAGACGAACCATTGTGACCGAAAGCAGGGGGAAAAAATGTTATTTTTAATATAACTGTCTGGCCACGGTGATTAATTCAAATCATATGGTGTTTTCTCCTCTCTCTCCCTCCCTCCCCCTGTATGAAGGCAATGCTACAGGAGGCTGTGGAATGCTAAATGAGCATCTGTGCAGTGCTGCTGCAGGATACTGCTAGGCTGTGTTTAGATGTAAGTGATCCTTAAATGTCCCCTTTCACTCCTTCAGCTTCAAAAGGAACACTTCTGGGCTGGCGGGATGACCGTGCTCAGTCAGCGTTTTACTGAGGTTAAGAACCGAGAAAGAGCTGGCCTGAGGGAAACTAATGGTTAGAATTCATTTGTCATCATATTTTATTGTGTATATGATACTGTTCTTAAATGGAAATGATACATGCCCATCGGTTTTGTTTTATATATTAATAGCAAATCATGTTGATAACTTTTTTTTTCTTACAGTGCATTTCATGCATTGAGCTCAAAGCTCTCACACATTGGCTTTCGAGAGTCAAAAGCTGCTCTTAAATTTGATGCACATTCTCTGAAATGTTGTTTATTTAGATCCTGGGCTGTTGTTTATTTAGATCCTGGGCTGTTGTTTATTTAGATCCTGGGCTGTTGTTTATTTAGATCCTGGGCTGTTGTTTATTTAGATCCTGGGCTGTTGTTTATTTAGATCCTGGGCTGTTGTTTATTTAGATCCTGGGCTGTTGTTTATTTAGATCCTGGGCTGTTGTTTATTTAGATCCTGGGCTGTTGTTTATTTAGATCCTGGGCTGTTGTTTATTTAGATCCTGGGCAGAAAGTATTTTTTACGTCTTTACTTTTTTTTTTGTGATTTTTTTTCTCCCCAATTTTGTGGGATCCAATTGTTAGTAGCTACTATCTTGTCTCATCGCTACAACTCCCGTACAGGCTCGGGAGAGACGAAGGTTGAAAGTCATGCGTCTTCCGATACACAACCCAACCAAGCGGCACTGCTTCTTAACACAGCGCCATCCAACCCGGAAGCCAGCCGCACCAATGTTAGCGTGCACTGCGCCCGGCCCGCCACAGGAGTCGCTGGTGCGCGATGAGACAAGGATATCCCTACCGGCCAAACCCTCCCTAACCCGGACGACGCTAGGCCAATTGTGCGTCGCCCCACGGACCTCCCGGTCGCGGCCGGTTACGACAGAGCCTGGGCGCGAAACCAGAGTCTCTGGTGGCACAGCTGGCGCTGCAGTACAGCGCCCTTAACCACTGCGCCAACCGGGAGGTCACGTCTTTACTTTTTATTGTGATTGCTGCTGAAGTAATACTGCAGTAAATAGGAAAACCAATGCATACTAGCATGATATAGCCATTAACTCTGTCGTCCGTTCCAGAATTATAATACTTGGCATGAACTGTAATCTAACCTGCACATTGTTTATGCACAATTTGTTACGCCACTTAGGAGCCTTACTAATGTTAACGACAGGTCATAAACACGCTTATAAAGCATCACAATAGGTGTACTACTACCCATGCTGTAGGTATCTCCATAAAAGCCAGTGCCCGCCGGGCATGTAGTGTACGTCGGAGGGTGGAGGGATGCTGGTTTCCTGCTCTCACTCTCGGGACCAACCTGCTTCCCCACAGGGCTATTACAGCTAGACCACCAGGCAGACTACCAGCACACAGACTGAGATCTGTTCAACCCTTCGCTCCCAGACAGTGATGGTGGCGCTCTAGGAGCCAGCCAACTGTTAATGGAGTTTATGATCCCTGTGCCAAAAGAGGCACACATACCTGGCCATTAGGTTGAACGTTAGAGAGCAACCTTCCACTGTTTACAGTAGTTTACATCAGATGAGGTTCAAAGGAGAAGCTCTATTAAGCTCCAGTAGGAGGTAAACAGAGAATAAGTTATGTAGCTTGATTCAGAGTGGGAATCATTCATTGATAGAGGGAGAAAGAGAGAAAGGTAGATCGTTAGAGCCTTAACACGGCCTGAAATGTAAATATGTTTCTCTCAGGCTACACTTTTACCTCACCTACTTACATGGACGACTTTTCAGAGACGCATACCATTGAGACTAGTGAAGGCTGCTGAGGGGAGGATGGCTGATAATAATGGCTGAAACAGAGCAACACATAGAAACCATGTGCTTGATACTATTCCACTGATTCTGCTCCAGTCATTACCATGAGACTGTCCTCCCCAATTAAGGTGCCACCAACCTCCTGTGATTGAGACACATTTTAGGAACGCTGCCTGTGTACTGGGTGCTGTTTCGCCAAGCTGCCTGTAGATGGAGCCGTTAATAGGGGATTATGTATTAGCCCTGTGCCCAAGTGCTCTATAATCCACAAATACCCAGCATGTGACCAAGCACCTCACACTCTTCCTCTATTGTTCAGCTGCCACCACACTAACCCCCATGTGTCTGTGAGCATATAGTACAGGACATTCTTATGAGAGGGAGAAGCATGGCTTCCCAGCCCCCTGTGGAGTTAGCACTTCCAGGTCATGACTGCTGGTGATGGGGTGGAGGGTACAAGAGTAGGGGGTGACTGGGGGTATGCCGAAAATGGGGTGGATGGAGAGTAGGCTGGAGATGGGGTGAGGGAGATAAGGTGGAGATGTATATGGAAGAGGGGAGTGAGGGGGTATGGTGGTATTGGGTGATGGGTACTAGAGGTAGGATGGGTGGGATTTGGTGAGGTGGAGGGTTGGGATGGTTGAGGTGTGTGTGTGTGTGTGTGTGTGTGTGCGTGTGTACATGTGTGTGTGTGTCAGCATTGTTGGGTGGCCTAGATTTAGTGTGAGAGGAGAACAGGGGTCACATCCTACAGACTTCCTGCAGGAGGCCATAAAACCAGTCAGACAACAGGAGATATGGATGGGGGAGGAGGGAGAAAGAGAGAGAAAGAGACTGAAAACTGAAATAAAATGAAAGACTATAGATGTAGGCCTAATTTGGCTGTTGGAGATTCTCACACACTTCATAGTATTACTTCATTTGGTGATGCAACAACAAACAGCAGAAACTTGTGAAAACCAGCACAATTTGAGCAACACAACATCCTCCTGTTTTTCTTAATGCTATTTGGGTACATCTTGTGATCATCTGTTGAAAGACAATACGCAAAATAATTGCAACATTTCAGTCTTACAAAATGTACACCCATAGACCGTAAAAAAGACATTCCCAAAAATGCACACCCACCAATAATACTTGTAACACAAGTTAAAAGTGCTATCATATGTTTGTTGGTTTTGGTACAAAATACTACAACTGCGACCTGGCCAAGATAAAGCAAAGCAGTATGACACAAACAACACAGAGTTACACATGGGAGTAACAAACGTACAGTCAATAACACAATAGAAAAATCTATATACAGTGTGTGCAAATGTAGTAAGATTAGGAGGTGAGGCAATAAATAGGCCATAGTAGTGAAATATTTACAATTGATCAATTAAACACTGGAGTGGTAGATGTGCAAAAGATGAATATGCAAGTAGAGATACTGGGGTGCAAAGGAGAAAAGAACAACAACATGGGGATGAGGTAGTTGGATGGGCTATTTACAGATGGGCTGTGTAAGCTGCTCTGACAGCTGATGCTTAAAGTTAGTGAGGGAGATATAAGACACCAGCTACAGTGATTTTTGCTATTTGTTCCAGTCATTGGCAGCGAGAACTGGAAGGAAAGGCAGCCAAAGGAGGAGTTGGCTTTGGGGATGACCAGTGAAATATACCTGCTGGAGCACGTTCTACAGGTGGGTGCTGCTATGGTGGCCAGTGAGCTGAGATAAGTCTTTGCTAGGTAAAGCCCTGCCTTATAGGTGACCTGGAGCCAGTGGGTTTGGCAATGAATATGAAGCAAGGGCCAGCCAATGAGAGCATACAGGTCGCAGTGGTGGGTAGTATATGGGACTTTGGTGACAAAATGGATGGAACTGTGATAGACTACATCCAATTTGCTGAGTAGAGTGTTGGAGGCTATTTTGTAAATTACATCGCTGAAGTCAAGGATCGGTAGGATAGTCAGTTTTACGAGGGTATGTTTGGCAGCGTGAGTGAAGGATGATTTATTGCGAAATAGGAAGCAGATTCTAGATTTAATTTTGGATTGGAGATGTTGGAGGGAGAGTTTACAGTCTAACCAGACACCTAGGTATTTGTAGTTGTCCACATATTCTAAGTCAGGACTGTCCAGAGTAATGCTAGACGAGCGGGCGGGTGGAAGACCGTAGCCAGGTGGAACGCATGGCCAGCCGTAGGAAAATGCTTATTGAAATTCTCGATTATTGTAGATTAATCGGTGGTGATAGTGTTTCCTAGCCTCAGTGCAGTGGGCATCTGGGAGGAGGTGCTCTTATTCTCCATGGACTTTACAGTGTCCCATAACTTTTTGGAGTTTGTGCTACAGGATGCTAATTTGTTTGAAAAAGCTAGCCTTTGCTTTCCTAACTGCCTGTATATGTTGGTTCCTGACTTCCCTGAAAAGTTGCATATCCCGGGAGCTATTCACTGCTAATGCAGTATGCCACAGGATGTCTTTGTGCTGGTCAAGGGCAGTCAAGTCTGGAGTGAACCAAGGGCTATATCTGTTCTTAATTCACATTTTTTGAATGGGGCATGCTTATTTAAGATGGTGAGCACTTTTAAAGAACAACCAGGCATCCTCTACTCACGGAATGAGGTCAATATCTTTCCAGGATACCCGGGCCAGGTCGATTAGAAAGGCCTGCTTCTGAAGTGTTTTAGGGAGCGTTTGACAGTGATGAGGGGTGGTCATTTGACCGGGGACCCATTACGGACTCAGGCAATGAGGCAGTGATCGCTGAGATCCTAGTTGAAGACAGTATTTGTATTTAGAGGGCAAGTTGGTCAGGATGATATCTGAGGGTGCCCGTGTTTACGGATTTAAGGTTGTACCTGGTAGGTTCCTTGATAATTTGGGTGAGATTGAGGGCAAATGTAGCTGCTGGGGTGATAAGCATATCTCAGTTTAGGTCACCTAACAGTACAAACTCTGAAGAGATGGCAAGGACATCAGGGTTGGCGGAGTGTGCTAAAGCAGTGAATAGAACAAACTTAGGGAGGAGGCTTCTGATGTTAACATGCATGAAACCAAGGCTTTTACGGTTACAGAAGTCAACAAATGATAGCGCCTGGGGAATAGGAGTGGAACTGGGGGCTACAGGGCCTGGGTTAACCTCTACATCACAAGAGGAACAGAGGAGGAGTAGGATAAGGACTGGTCGTCTAGTGCGTTGGGGACAGAGAATAAAAGGAGCAGATTTCTGGGCGTTGTAGAATAGATTCAGGGCATAATGTACAGACAGTGGTATGGTAGGATGTGAGTAGAGTGGAGGTAAACCTAGGCGTTGAGTGATGATAGAGGCACCAGTTAAGCCAGGTGAGGTCTCCGCATGTGTGTGGGTTGGGACAAAAGAGCCATCTAAGGCATTTTGAGCGGGACTGAGGGCTCTACAGTGAAATAAAACAATAAGAACTAGCCAAGACAGCAGTAGACAAGACATATTGACATTAGAGAGAGGCATAAAGCAATCACAGGTGTTGATCAGGAGAGCTAAGACAACAATGGGTAAATGGCGATGAATGGACAGAGCGGGTCAGTTAGGTACATACAGGACCTGAGTTCGAGGCTGGGGCCGACAGGTAAACAAAATGAGGTACCGTGTTATTGAAACAGTCCAGGGGGCATCAGCTGTGTAGCCGAGTGATCGTAGGGTCAAAAGAGCAGCAATAGGTGAGTCAGGGTGCCGTTCAGTAGTCACTGCTACACTATGCAAGCAGGAGACACAGCGTTCAGAAAAGATAGCGGGCCGGGGATAGTAGATGGTTTTTCGGCAACATCGTAACAGAATAGCCTGTTAAGACCAAATCGGGCGATCACGTCGGCAGTCCAGTCGTGATGGATCTGCGGGGTTCCGTGTCGACAATAAAGGGTCCAGGCCAATTGGCAAAGAAGGTATTGTAGCCCAAGAATTAGCTGGTATATGGGCATAGCTCAAGGCTAGCTCAAGGCCTGGCCGGGGTATCCTGGAAGGATATTGATCTCATCCCGTCAGTAGAGGATGCCTGGTTATTAAAAAAAAAAAAAGCCTTCCTCACCATCTTAAATAAGCATGCCCAATTCAAGAAATTTAGAACCAGCATTAGATATAGCCCTTGGTTCTCTACAGACCCGACTGCCCTTAACCAACACAAAAACATCCTATGGCGTTCTGCATTAGCATCGAACAGCCCCCGTGATATGCAACTTTTCAGGGAAGCTAGAAACCAATATACACAGGCATTTAGAAAAGCCAAGGCTAGCTTTTTCAAGCAGAAATTTGCTCCCTGCAACACAAACTCAAAAAAGTTCTGGGACACTGTAAAGTCCATGGAGGATAAAAACACCTCCTCCCAGCTGTCCACTGCACTGAGGATAGGAAATACTGTCACCACCGATAAATCCACTATAATTGAGAATTTAAATAAGCATTTTTCTACGGCTGGCCATGCTTTCCACCTGGCTACCCCTACCCCGGTCAACAGCACTGCACCCCCCACAGAAACTCGCCCAAGCCTTCCCCATTTCTCCTTCTCCCAAATCCAGTCAGCTGATGTTCTGAAAGAGCTGCAAAATCTGGACCCCTACAAATCCGCTGAGCTAGACAATCTGGACCCTTTCTTTCTAAAATGATCTGCCGAAATTGTTGCAACCCCTATTAGCCTGTTCAACCTCTCTTTCGTGTCGTCTGAGATTCCCAAAGATTGGAAAGCAGCTGCGGTCACTTTTGACCCAAACTGCTACAGACCTATATCTATCCTACCCTGCCTTTCTAAGGTCTTCGAAAGCCAAGTCAACAAACAGATTACCGACCATTTCGAATCCCACCATACCTTCTCCGCTATGCAATCTGGTTTTCAGAGCTGGTCATTTGTGCACCTCAGCCACGCTCAAGGTCCTAAACGATATCTTAACCGCCATCGATAAGAAACAATACTGTGCAGCCGTATTCATTGACCTGGCCAAGGCTTTCGACTCTGTCAATCACCACATCCTCATCGGCAGACTTGATAGCCTTGGTTTCTCAAATGATTGCCTCGCCTGGTGTTACGTTCCCTAGGCTTCCTGAATTCTCCCCAAGCAGCTGATTGGTTGGCCCCCATTGATTGGAGAGCTGACCCCGCCCCCTCGTCAGGACACAGCTGTCTCCAATTATCAATTCCTTCTGAAGCTATATAAGCAAGTGTTCTGTTGCTCAGGAGAGAGTTTGATTGTGCTATAGAGAGATGATTGCTGAGAGAGGAGGCTGATGGCTGTGGGTTATATAATGTGTTGGTTGTTCTCAGAGGGAGATGATTAGTATGTCCTGTTTTCGTTGTTGCGCAGTGGTATAATTTGTTGCCAGTATTTTGTAGCCGGTCCTACTAAGGTATGTCTATGACAAAAGCACTGTTTTTGATTGTGAAATTGTTTGTAAAATTCTGTTTAATTTGTTCCCAGGGGGGAAGGGGAAGGTAACTAGGGAGTGTTTAGGCAAGAGGCCCGCGGACATATACATATACCCGTAGTATATTCACTGTCTAGGCACACTAGGTAAGACCTGGGCGGACCACCCCCTGTATTTTGGTAAGGGCACCAGGTGATGCTAAATTAGGTAAATAGTGGGTAGGCAGGTAAGGTAGGAGAAAGGGCTTTGAGATTTACTTTCTTTGCTTTGGTTCCGTCCAGCCACTTTTCCCCCTATTACCGTGTGACAGAATGAATTCCTTGTAAACGGTACCACTCTCTGCCTTTGTCATCTTTACTCGCACCCACAGTCCCATACCTCTTTTACTTCATGGGGAGTTGAGTTGTAGCAGGGTGTTGCGTTCCCTCTTCACAGGTGTGCGTAGTACCTGGTTCACCAACTACTTCTCTGAGAGTTCAGTGTGTCAAATCGGAGGGCCTGTTGTCCGGGCCTCTGGCAGTCTCTATGGGGGTGCCACAGGGTTCAATTCTTGGACCGACTCTCTTCTCTGTATACATCAATGATATCGCTCTTGCTACTGGTGAGTCTCTGATCCACCTCTACGCAGACGATACCATTCTGTATACTTCTGTCCCTTTGGACACTTATCAACCCTCCAGATAAGCTTCAATACCATACAACTCTCGTGGCCTCCAATTGCTCTTAAATACAAGTAAAACTAAATGCATGCTCTTCAACCGATCGCTGCCTGCACCTGCCCGCCCGTCCAACATCACTACTCTGGACGGTTCTGTCTTAGAATATGTGGACAACTACAAATACCTAGGTGTCTGGTTAGACTGTAAACTCTCCTTCCAGACACGCATCAAACATCTCCAATCCAAAGTTATTTCTAGAATTGGCTTCCTATTTCGCAACAAAGCATCCTTCACTCATGCTGCCAAACATACCCTTGTAAAACTGACCATCCTACCGATCCTCGACTTCAGCGATGTCATTTACAAAATAGCCTCCAATACCCTACTCAAAAAATTGGATGCAGTTTATCACAGTGCCATCTGTTTTGTCACCAAAGCCCCATATACTACCCACCACTGCGACCTGTACGCTCTCGTTGGCTGGCCCTCGCTTCATACTCGTCGCCAAACCCACTGGCTCCAGGTCATCTACAAGTCCCCCCTTATCTCAGCTTGCTGGTCACCATAGCAGCACCCACCTGTAGCACGCACTCCAGCAGGTATATATCTCTGGTCACCCCCAACACCAATTCTTCCTTTGGCCGCCTCTCCTTCCAGTTCTCTGCTACCAATGACTGGAACGAACTACAAAAATCTCTGAAACTGGAAATACTTATCTCCCTCACTAGCTTTAAGCACCAGCTGTCAGAGCAGCTCACAGATTACTGCACCTGTACATAGCCCATCTAGAGAAGCAGTCTGATGCTCTGGGTGAGGCTGATCCGTACCACATTGGGTGAGGCGGGTTGCAGGAAAGTATATTTAGTTCGTAGATACAAAGTGAGATGAAGATATATACGAAAAAGACCGGCAATTTACACGGGATAAGACAGAGACAAACACACACGTCCTACTACTACGTCATCTTGGAAAATAATTCCTCTGTGTAAATGATATGATGCCACGCCACGATTGGTTTACAAACACTGTGAACCTCACGGCTTTAGCTACATATAAGGACACCGAATTTTTGACCCTGGCTATGGCCCTGAGCCTCACAGTGGTCAGTTGAATGGAGTACTACCTCGAGGGCTTTCTGGTCTGAACTGTGGTTCAACTGTACACCTGAGAGTGGTCACAGATCAGAGGTCACAGTGCAGTGGGTCTGCCCCTGCCTGTTTGTGTGTGTGTGTTTTGTATGTGTGTGTGTAATCAACGTACAGGACCAGGGGTGGTCAGTCACGGGTGTGTTTTGACAGAGGTCAGCAGCAGGATGTCAGGCTGCGCTCTGATTTCCTCTCTTACTTTCTCTTTGACTTTCTCCTTGACTTCACCTCCTTATCAGGCCTGCTCAGGTTTGCTGCTTTCTCACCTCTAGTATCCAGACCCAACCAGACCCCCCGAAGAAAGGAGGGCCGGGCTGCTCACATCTCATTCTCCATTCAATGAAATATTCATTCATTGTGTGGACATTCAGTTTTTCTGTTTATTATGCAGGTAGCCTACTAAATTGACGCATACGTGTAACCTGTTATTTAAGTGAGTTTATAAAGGTTAATTTATACTGGAATATACTTAAACCTGATTTAAAAAATGGTTTAAGTGTAGTAATGTTGAAATGCCCCTTTTTCTAAAGTGGTGAAATTATTTTAACAGTGTTGAGTGCTCTGTGCAATAGAGGTTGGTGCTGTACTCACTGTAGCCATCTATAAAGGCACATGGCAGGCAAGCGTATCAAGTATGGATCGTATGATCAGACATTTGCATCCTGTCACCGGTTTATGTGTGTGACACACACACACTTCACATCTGCCTGCCTCAGTAGAGAACCTACTCTTAGATCAGACTTTAGTCAGTCTCCCCTCTACAACCTTACATCCTTACTTAAAAATAAAAACTACTAACACACATCAAGAATAACAACATTGTTTTTAGCCCTTCTTATCTCCTCTCTCCCAAATATCCTGTTTCTTCGAGTTGCGGTGGCCAGAACCAATAGAAACCTCTTCCTGCTATTGGCTGACTTCACTTCCCAACGTTAGCACAATCTCATCCGCTCCAAACACCGCTTAGTGGAACCTCAACTAGCTTGCTGTCCAGAAAAAATATATATTAGAATTTATACCAGTGTGTATTACCAGGACTGAGAGGTCCTGAACAAATATGGCCAGCACCATTAAGGTAAGTACATTTTTTTTTTCTTTTTTCGCCAAAGTTTTGGCTTTTTATTGGTTATTTTCTGTAGTGCTTGGGCATTGTTTTAGTTTTCGTGGCACTTTAAAGAAACACTGACCAAGCAAGCGAAGGGTAACACCCTTCTGCCATAGAGGTGCGACAAGATTTCCTTGCAAATTTCCTTTTTCCTATGCGGATGGGTTGTACGGTTTCAAAAATCTTTGGGTTAATGACAAAATCTGAGATTTCGTTCTTTCGGACGCTGAATTGATTTGACCTGGCTTGTCTTACAAACAAATTAAACAAACCGGAATTTACATTTCTTGAACATTTGATCCATTATGGAGAGGCACCAATTTTAACGTCTATTATGTTTTTGATGTTGATATTTTTACCTTTACAAAAAAACATAAGAAAAAGAAATTGACAGTTTTTTTTACCTTCTTATGTATTGGTATTTTTGTGTGTGTGGGGGGGGGGGGTGGTCATAGGTATTTGTCTTGTCAAAGAACCATCTGCGAAAATTATACTTTGAAATGAAAAATGCAATCCTGTGCTGAAGGAACTGAAATAATGGGAGGTTTAAATTCTCTGAAGACATTTTATCATGCTACTGTTATTGTTGCATTAATGCCTATGTTAACATCATAATCAAAATGAATGGTAACAAGTAGTAGTAAATAGTTAATACTTTGACATGGCTATCCTAGTGTTAGTCTATCAAGTAATTACCCTTGTGTAGTTACTGTAACAACACCAATTAGACAATGGACAGAGAACAAAAGCATTTTTTTGCTTTTTATAATAATCAAATAATCTAGGGCACAACATGCTTCATAAGTAGCTGGAACTCATAGGCTATATCTCAATCAATATAACAAAAATATTTTTCCTACATTTTATGTTGTGCTCCTAACTTTAAGGTGGGAGCTCCAGTGCTACGCATGACATGTTTTAATTTAGAGTCCTGCTAGGGAGTCAGTCACCTGCAAACCTAATTCAACATGGCGTCTAATATTTCCACCCTCTGCGTCTGCCAGTGGCAGCACAAGATGTTTACAGCCAAATCACAGTGTGAGCAATAAAACAAAAGCAGGGAAGCCATAATTACATAATCAGCTGTCTTGCTGGTATTCAATGCAAACAGGTACAGTTTGGAAGTAGAACCCAAATGTTTGGAGAGGGAGCTTGCTCCTTTGTGACCCGTGATATTGTGGCACTGGGACCGTGGTTGAGTTGAAGTCCCAGGCAGAGAGGAGATTGACTACTGTTTATAAACACCTTCTCAATGCACTGGCTGGCTTTTTGTGGAACAGGTTTGGTGGTGGCGAACTTCATTGCACCTGATTGAGATTATTATGGATGACTATAAGAGTATTCTGAACAACTGACTTAGATACTCTCTGTCACAATAGCACAAGACGATTGGGGAATAGTTTTGCTGAAATGAGCATGACGCAACCAACTGAAAAGCTGCGTCATGTTGTTTTGATAGTGTCACACTAGTCACACTATTCTCAGCTTGAAGACACGTTATGGCACCAGTGGACAGACAGTCTATCATCTTAGACAGTTCACCTGGGGTCAGTGAGTTGGGTCCTCTAGTATCTAGTACACACCTAGAAAGCAATGTTCATAGAACATAAGGGAGAAAAAAATCAGAGAACAGATCTCATCCCTTACCAATCATAAATGTTCTTGGTAGACCAACCTGTTAACTTTGCTGGTCCATAGCCACTTCTTTAGTCCTAAATGTGTAAAAAAAAAATAGAAATACACTTAATACAATGTACAATTAATTACACAATGAAGAGTGTAGCATTCAGTTCAGTGAGTCAACCACATCAGGATATCAGGACACAAACAAAACAGTTTATCATGCCCGCCTATGGACAGAACTGAGGCAAACCATGCAGATAGTGTGTATATGTGTGTGTGTAATACACATACCAGAGGGGGATCCAGGAAGTTGTGGCCAACCAACCTCTGTGTCTTTGTGAGGTCTGAGGCTCTGGCCAACCTTTGTCACTGACCTATGGAAATAAAAATACCCATAATTTTTCAAATTGAAACTCTCCAGGTTTTTGCCGTTCCACGTTTCATCCTGTACTATAGTTTCACACATAAGCTCCGTCTCTTTCTCCATAACACATGTTACTGCCAAATCAAGGCCCCTGGAAGTTATTCATCATAGGATCTCTACTAGGCAAAAACATTCTCTCTGTGGTATCCTATTGCGAAACAAAACATGTTTTCCAGCAGTCATGTACAAATCAGACTGCTTTTCAATGCTAACAAAACGGCTTTCGTGGAAATGTAACACAGGTGTTCTTCCTGTTTGAAAAATAACAGATCTTGTGTTTTGGACTGGGAGATTTGTCTCTGTCAATTCATATTAGGACACCCCAATATTGCCTGTCTGACCAAATGAAAATTAAGGTGGTCTTAATTGGTGGAATCAGGGAGGGAGCTGCTAAAACAACATCCAGAATGGCTGCCCCCGATTGAAGGCCATAACCTGCACTACTGATGTTACTGCATCTTGTTCTGGAGGCAGCCCTGCAAAGTGGTCACTAGCTCTCATAGCCACAAAGCCATGACATCTGATTTCAAACCTAACCTTAACCCTAACCCTTTAGACCAAAAAGTGAATTATTACAATTGCCAATGTTGCAGCTGGCCTATCTAAGGGGAAATTGCTCAGTTCTGCCTCCAGGACAAGACTAAAATAAACGTCAACCTGCGGTGAACTGCCCAATGGCCTGCTGTGTAGAAATTGCAGGGCGAACTCCCTCCCTCCCACTCCCTCTTTCTATTTCTCCCTCTCTTCATCCGGCCATCAACTCCATTAGTGTTCCAAATCTCAGCCACAATCAAAATGCCAACGATGAGCACTTCCTGTTATGCGCTCCCCACCTCCCGATATCCCTCCCCCTAAAAGGAACTTTAAACACAGGAAATGCTGGGAGAAGGGGAGCTTCCTGTCTTCAGCCACACCACACCATGTCTCATTGGGAAGGCTGCCTGGGACATTCTCCATGAATGGGTCCAATGGCTCCATTGAGAGGGAGTACAGGGCTAGAGCTACTCATACACTGTGAATATGGCTCTCTATGTCACTTTATAAGGTCAGAATGACCCTGGAGACACTGGAGCATGTTTAGGAAGAATTGTTTTAGGACAAAATGTCCACCATAAAGTACTGTAAACCAGCTCAGGCTAACATGATTTTGACTGTTGTTAAATGTGATATACACAACATTATATGAGGTGAAATTAAGTGTACTATACCAATTTCCACTTATAAAGCACAATATTTATGGAGGGTAATTTACTATACTGCCTCAGAGGGGCTCAAGTTCTGATTTGAACCAGCTGCCCTCTGGTCAGCAGTTCATTTCCCTACCCAGACGGCCATGCTGCAGCCCCTGGAACTCCACTACATGCTCCCATAGAGGACCTCCCTGAATGTGTACAATTATATGACTTATTCTATGGTGGACACTGTTCGGTAGGAAAACTGGGCCCAGTACAGCCTCATTCTTCCCTGCCTAATTCTGTGTTCATTTTCTTTGACCATGACACTAAGGTTGTGAAACTATCTCTCACTTTCCATAGAAGAGGAATAATGGACCTTAGAGGAATGTACTGTACTGAGTTGGGGCAAGATGGAGACCTGGCCAGACTCTTGTGTTGTTGTGATCTAAGCTAGTTTAGTTTAAATCTAAAGGCAAATTATGTTTGCTTCATTTTGTCTTTGTGTTTATGGAATATCTGAATCTTCTCTATATTGTGATTGCCAAATCTAGTATTTAGTGTCATGTTATTTTGTCACATATTTATGTTGTCTTCAGGATGGCCAAATATTTTATAACTGGTTTCCAGTGTTTACAGTTGTAGGATCTTAAATTGATCACGTTTGCTACTACAGGAAAATACTAGTCCTACAGCAACAAGAAATGTGAATTATTATGTGGATTATAATTAGTGGACATTTTTGTAGGGGTTGATACATTTTTTATAAGGGTAAATCAACTCTGAATTTTCATAGTGGAAATTACAAACTTCTGAAGCCTTTTTAAACCTCAAATACAGTACAAGTTTTGCATTTTCTACATTTCAGGCAAGTTCTCCTGCAACTGGGTGATCACATTAAAGTCCTAAATCTGTAAATTGTTCCCAGACACAATGTAAACAGACTGCATTAAAATGGCACTCGATGGCTACACATCTATCAGAAATCCCAGCTGTGATTGATGACGGATCTCTTTGTGGCCTATCTTTTGGTTGTTTTTTGGTCAGTTCCTGGCTTTATGGTCTTTTCCATAGGATCAAAGCTCAGGAAGTATGGAGCTGTGTGGCTGAACATTAGCTGTGAATGGATGTGGTTTTGTTTTGTTTGCATTGGGTGAACAAAAGCTGTGTGTGTGTGCCCCTTATTCATGCTGGCTGGGGTCACCTCGTGTATATTATGCTCTGCTCTCCTCTATCTCTAACCCCTGGACCCCCCTCTCAGATGACGGTCAATGAGCCGAGCCTGCTCTGTAATGTGGTTTGCAGCTGACATATCAGGGAGGACCAGTCCCCACTAGATTAATCTGCTTTCCGACACAGCTTCCTTTTCCTCCTAAGTGATTTGAGATCAGGGTGGGTCACTTACACCGAGATGTTGGAGGGGCACTCCTTCCACGAGAGAGAGAGAGGAGGGCAGGTTGAGGAGGGCAGGTTGAGGAGGGCTGACGAGCTCAGAGGAAAAAGAGAAGAGAAGGGTTGGTGTTTGACTCAGATGGAAGCCCTCTGAGGTATATGTAGCAATACAGGATTTGGCTAAGAGATTTTATGAACAATACTGGGAAAATTAGAGACAGGTTGCCATGTCATGGCATTTGTGGGAAATATGTGTTTGTGTTAGTCATTGGTGTTGAATGGATTTTTACTGTTGGATCCCATTCATTTGAGGTTGATGGGAGGAGACAGGAATGGCTTTGAAATAGATGAAGGATAAACACTAGATTCATCAAGATTTAATTAACTCCTTGGCTAGAACATGCATTTAATCTTTAAATGTACAAATCCTAAAAGCGTTTTGTATTGCATATGATTCCATCTTTCTTGGATGAAGGACACATGGGGACCTGACTGAGGCCTTGTGGTTAGAGGGAGTATACCCAGTGATGAGATAATCATGAGTGTGGTCTGCACTGTGGTCTCCTGACATCACAACAAATGGATGTTGGAATGAAAGTTGAAGTAGAGTCTCAATTTACATTTCCACCAAGAATGGCTGAATATGCGTAGAATGCCTTGACCTAACCCAATAACCTAAAGAATACCTGGATTTTTTTTTTAAACTCTCAGGTCTTTCTACAGCTAAATTGGGGGTCTTGGGATAGGGAATAACTGAACAGTTGAGAAAGTATAAAACACTTAATAAAATGTTTGTTGATTTTGAACTTTTTTATGCCATTGGCACAGAGTATTTAATTAGAAATCAAAAGTGTAAACCCCCTAAAGTAGGCTTTGGGCGACAGTGGCTAGCAGGGGAACCTAACAGATTTCTGATGTAAAATATATTTAATTTCAATATGAATAACCTGTATAAATAGAGGGGAAAACTAAGGAAAAAAAGGGGAAAACATCCCAAAAAAATGACAGGAAGTAACCCAGACTCTTTAGGAGGCCTATCCCATCTAGATGGCACCGGGTGAACTTACCTCAGACCTGTGATGCCAGGATGTAGCAATTGTCCTGTGAGGAAGACAAAAAGTTGGACAAAATGCCTGTGAAACGTTAATGATCAAGGGGGTTAGCATGTGGTAGTTTAGAGGGTCAGGTTGGTTAATATTGGTACTCTTTGCCCATGTTGTCGATCATATAGAGCCTGGTAGACACCCAGCTGGTTTAATCATAGCGTATACTTCTGTGCTCTAATTCAACCCAGGTAGAAGTGAATGAAACTGGAGCACTTTTACTGGCCATGGTAATCCCTCTATAATGAGGGGGCCTGGTTTTCAGGTGAGTTTTCCAGGGGTCATTCTGTCTGCCATTTTACCCACAAAACAATGAGCTCACAAGGAGGTATTCATCAGACTGCAATCTAATGTTATATCCACCACATATGTGCATAGAGCTTAGGGTTTAAATCACAGACCGGTCCCAAATTACCTGCAATTTGAGCAGAGCCCCTAGGATCACAAATCAATCATACTCGGTTCATGCCAAAATCCACACATAATGAATCTGAACCAGTTGATTGTAAACCAAGTGAATGGAGCTTTGATTGTAATAGAAATCTAAGAGGGATATGTCTTTGCTCTTTCTTTCTGCGTACAGGAAGCGTTGTCGGTGGTGAGTGAGGACCAGTCGCTGTTCGAGTGCACCTACGGAACGCCCCACCACGCCAAGGCTGAGATGGCGGCGGCGGCGGCCAGCGAGTACGGCCAGACGGCCAAGATGAGCCCCAGGGTGCACCAGCAGGACTGGCTGTCCCAGCCGCCCGCCCGCGTCACCATCAAGATGGAGTGCAACAGTGGACAGGTCAACGGCAACAGGTACAGCAGTCCACTTTTAGCTTCACTTTTACATATGTCTGGCCCATATCGTGTGAGCTCTGGAGAGTGCTAGCATTAGAAGGGGCGAATTGACACAGTGCTTTACACCCTGGGGTTCACTGTGCACTGGGCTGCAGCCAGGCTGCCTGTGGCCCTGATTTCCTGTCTATTGTCTGCATTTCTATTAATGTACTTTAAACAAGTGGGTCGATGCAGCCTGAAATCGAACGTCGTAATGTAAATATTTTGAATTACGGGGCCAGAAAATTAAATGCGGTGGTATAGAGTCAGTTAAAGGGACGTCTGCTGTTTACGCCCATCAATAGTAAAGAGTCTCGCCTGGCTTACACAGTAACAGCCAGCAGCCAAGCTACTTACCAAACAGACGAGGAACTTGACTGAGGTTTTCAGTGGGTGAAAAAAAACTGGCAAAGCTGCCTGAGACCCAATCCAAGACAGAGTTGCTGCTGTTGGAAACCCAAACTCAAAACAGCTGTACCACAAAAAAATATAGAAGGACCGCCACTGCATTCATATTTCTAACACATCTCACACGCGCAAGAACCCCCCCCCTCCATCCATCTAGCCACCCTCCAATCACCACACAGCCATCTCCATCTTTGGAGCAGGCCTCTCCACAGACACCCAGGCAGAGGGCCTTATTTATCTGGCGGTGAGACATGGGAAAGATTGTTCCAATTAGTGACGAGTCAGGGAGCAGAGGAAGATTTACAGCGGAGATCAACACAGACAGCACTGCTGCTCCTGCACACACCACCATCCTCCCCTCCATTCACTAGGCTACTAGAGGGAGGCCTACTGTACTGCCACATAAATGTATGTGTGTGTTTGGAGGGGGAAGACAGGTGTGTGTGTGTGTGTGTCTGTGTGTGCGCACACCATGTGTATGCTAGCATCTGGGGACCCAAAGCTCAACCCGGAGTGTTCCAAAGCACTCCGACATCCCAGGAGTTTGGTCCTAGTTTCCAGAGTTGATAATCTTAAAGATTGTGTTACATGGCATGGCAATGGGGGTTTTATGGCTGAAGCTTTAGAAAAGGGAGGTAGCGTAAGGGTATAGCTGGGTGACAGATAGCCTCAGCGATGGAAACTATTACGGGGAATGTTGACATGGGGGCTAGCAGGGGTCCTGAGGCTACCCTCATTATCTGGATTTAATGGGTTTGTGGACCTCCCCTCCCATGCCCCTCTCCATCACCCCCCACCCAGTACCCTCAGTGAGCAGCAGCAGGGTTTATGGGAAGTGAAGTGGGCCCGGGAGCCCAACCTCTTGGCAGATTAATTAGCTGACCCAAACCTGGAGAACAATGAACAAGTTAGCTTCAAGACAAGGTCGACGAGACGCCTGCACTCCTCTACGCTAGGATTCCCTTGGATTGTTTGTTCTTTCTGTCTACCTCGCTATGTCGCTCTCTCTCTCTCTCTCGCTCATTCTGATCTTGATATCTGTCTCCAGTCTTTGCCTCTCTGTATCTGTCTCTTTCTTTCTCTCTACAGTGATAGAGGGTTGAATGTGTTTTAGCATGTGTCTGGGCCCAGTGGAGAGCAGTTTACAGTTGCTTGGCCTCCGTAAGCCTCTGATGGTGACTCATACTGGGTGGGAGACAATAGAGTAACACACACACACACACACACACACACACACACACACACACACACACACACACACACACACACACACACACACACACACACTAATCAGGGCTGAACTGCAGCGCACTTCGCTGCATCACATACAAATATGTCTACACACAGACAAGGAGACTTCCACAGTAGACACACAGATATACTAGTTTTCCATCGATCCCATTGCGTTCATCTTCAATCAGACATTCTAACCCAACATAGTTCATTTGTTTTGGCTAATTAGCTCAAATTTACCACAGTCGCCGCCCTTTGAATACAATCTCAATTCATTTCACAATAATAGATAACATCCCCAGTTCTTGTGATATTTTTCGAACAGCACATGTGGTGACATGGCTGCTCTCCATAGTCAAATGAACATCAGATACTTTCACAATAAAATTTTGGAAGGGTGCAGTAGTATGATCTTCTGCCCAAACTGTTAACCTCAATCATGCTTAAATTGTTTACATAAAGGAAATCTCGTTGTCTCCCTCTCCAGTTGCAAAAGATACTTGGTTTTTCTTCTGAAACTGGGACGCAAGAAAAAAGCATGCATTTTGAATTAGCAAAGATGAATTCTATTCTTATTTTCTCTCTCTCTCGCTCTCTCTGTATTGATTGAAATGAAATATGATAAAAACTGTAGAAGTATGGGCGTTGTGCATTACATTTTGGGAATGCATGTAAAGTATGATTTGTGCATGAGCAAATGTTCTATAAAACTAATTGGTCTAGGCTTGTTTTGATCCTTAAAACAGGGTTGCGATAGTAAATAAGACCATTGATTCCCCCCAATTTCCTGTTCATATTTAATGTTTTATTTTGGCTTCGTATCAGACGTTCTTTTCAAAAAAATTGTCAAACTCAAACTGGCAGAATGTTTTTCAATCAGACAAATTCCGAGGGACTTTTCAGTACAAGTCACACCTTGGACATCTCTCACACCTTGGACATCTCTCACCCCTTGGACATCTCTCACCCCTTGGACATCTCTCACCCCTTGGACATCTCTCACACCTTGGACATCTCTCACACCTTGGACATCTCTCACACCTTGGACATCTCTCACACCTTGGACATCTCTCACACCTTGGACATCTCTCACCCCTTGGACATCTCTCACCCCTTGCTCAACTCGTAGATCCAGATACCATATCTTTATGGCTTAATGATGGATTCCCTAATGATGAGAGTTCCATCTTCTGGGAAGAGGAAGGTAATCACTCAGGTTATGCTGTTTGGCTGAAAGCGGCGATTGTCTTCCATGGGAAATATTTGTAGTGAAGCTTTCACCTGATTTTTTATGTTGACCTTCTGAACCCCATTGAATGGGGTCTCTAGTTTCTGCAGTCAAGTTGCTAACATTTATGGACACAAGTGAGACCCCTTTGGGAGGCAGAATTTCTGCCAAGTGAAAAGCAAGGTATTTAAGGTGGTCCACTTTGCAGCAATGTGGTAATTTCAGTTCAAAGTCTCATGTTAACATTACAATCTGGAAACTGGATCATTCCAGTTATGAGAATAATCCTGTAGGAAAAATAAATGGCCATCAACATTTTGTCAATGGACAGTCTGAGACTAACAGCAGTATAGGCAATTAATTAACAGAAGAAGTATAAAATGTCTCTTTATGAAAGTGGCATAAAATAGTTACTGTAATCTTTGGGACTAAGATTATTGAAATACGACTGGATTAAAAAATCCCTCCTCCAGCAGATCTGAGAATAAATCACTTGTATGTGTTTTTACTTTGAAACAGCTATTCCCAAATCACATGCATCTGGGGGCTGTACCCGTGGCAAGGACATATTCTCCATCAAGGCTGGGTCAGGAGAGGCCAACAGTTGGTTGACACATGACTTCGATTCCAAGAAATGGTTCCAAAATGGTTCATATCTTGGCCACAACAGGTTGATATGAATTTATATGACATTCCATGGGTAATCCATCCCATCTGGTGGCCGCGCCCCAGGGGAATCAGAAGCTATGATAATGGCAGAAGAGTCATTTGGAATGGGGTCACTTATGGGGCCCAGGGCCCCTGGCACGCCTCCCTCCCTCCACTTTATTTTAGTGGAGATTCGTCTTTTAATGTGGCTTCAGGAGAGCTGTGGGGCACAGGTTGCAGCCATAGCTGGGATATTTGAAAGAATAATGGATTGGAATGATAGATAAGAAAAATCTGAGAATACTTTGTTTCACAATCTGTGGTGGGAGGAGAGTTGACATCACAATTACACGGTCTCCTCTGTTTGAGCATCAAGGCACACACTAGCAATGTTATGGGGAGATTTTTGGGTCAACATGAATGCATGGGATAATACATAGATTCAGATAGATAATCACCAACCAAGATTTTACTAACGGTTTACAAACAAATGACTAATGGTTTATAAACAGTCTTTTAACAGATGTTCCAGTGTAGTGTTACCAGTTAGGTAAACCAATAGTCTTGATGAGCATTTGCAGGTGTGGTTGACTCCGCCCCTCTGGGATTGACTCCGCCCATATGTGGATGACTGCGCCTCCCTATGACTGACCCAACTCCTCCCCTCTGTGTTTTGTCCTGACAGAAACTCTCCTGACGAATGCAGCGTGGGGAAGAACGGGAAGCTGTCCAGTGGAGGAGAGGGCAGCACCCCTGTCACATACAGCAGTTACCTGGAGGACAAGCACATCGCTCCCCCCAACATGACCACCAATGAGCGCCGCGTCATTGTTCCCGCAGGTAACAGAGCACCTTAACACATCAAATGACACCACAGTGATTTGAACACCAGAACACTTTTCTTTAGACAGCTGAAGCTCTTAGTTAGATCTTCTCATTTACCTTGGGTCGACTCACCTGTCTTCAGTTGAGATGATAATAAAAATGGATATCTCGTCTGATGTGAACTAGCTCACGAGCTCATGTGTCCTATGTACACATGTAAACATAGCTAAAGAGGACCTGCTTTAGAATGAGAAGCAGGGCGTTGCCCTCTGCGGTTAAAGGAGCCTTCAATACCAGTCCCAATCAGTCATGTGAGTCACTCGCTGCTTTCGATTAGGGGACCTCATGTCTCTCACATACATTCATCTGTCACAAGGAGAGACTTCCTGTTATCTGCAGCACAGAAGCCCCAGCGTTTTGCTGCAGAGTGTGCTTTTCCTTGTCTAGACGGTTTCCTATGGTGTCGGTCCAACTGGGTGGAGTAAGGAGCAGGGTGGAGGGGGGATGTGAGTCCCTGCCAAATGGGAGAAAAGTATTCTTATCAGTTCCCCATTCAAAGACACACACCTAGAATACAGCACTTAATCCTGACTGGAACATCCATGAGGCTGTGCTATGTTTTTTGGGTAAAAAGAGGTATCAGAATAGCCAAAATAAAGCACCTTTGAAATTAGGTGCTAACTTCGTAAATATTTCAGAATTTACACCTTTTTCTTTGATATAAAGTCATAGATCTGCATTAGATAGTCACTTCTTGATGTATCAAAAATAAATAAAATCCTGGCCTATGTGCATAGGTTTTTTTTTTTTGTGTGAATTTTACCCCTTTTTCTCCCCAATTTCATGGTATCCAATTGTTTAGTAGCTACTATCTTGTCTCATCGCTACAACTCCCGTACGGGCTCGGGAGAGATGAAGGTTGAAAGTCATGCAAGAACAAGGATTTCCCTACCGGCCAAACCCTCCCTAACCCGGACGACGCTAGGCCAATTGTGCGTCGCCCCACGGACTTCCCGGTCAGGGCCAGTTACGACAGAGCCTGGGCGCGAACCCAGAGTCTCTGGTGGCGCAGCTGAAGTATAGCGCCCTTAACCACTGCGCATCCCAAGAGGCCGTGCATAGGGGTTTTAATGAATACACTTTTTGTGAACTACACAAAAAAGTTTTAGAACATCTACTCATTCAAGGGTTTTTCTTTATTCTTACTATTTTCTACATTGTAGAATAATAGTGAAGACATCAAAACTAAATAACACATATGGAATCATGTAGTAACCAAAAAAGTGTTAAACAAATCAAAATATATTTTATATTTGAGATTCTTCAAATAGCCACCCTTTTCCTTGATGACAGCTTTGCACACTCTTGGCATTCTATTAACCAACTTCACCTGGAATGCTTTTCTAACAGTCTTGAACTAGTTCCCACATATGCTGAGCGTATGTTGGCTGCGTTTCCTTCACTCTCCGGTCCGATTCATCCCAAACCATTTAAATTTGGTTGAGGTCGGAGGATTGTGGAGGTCAGGTCATCTAATACACCACTCCATCACTCTCCTTCTTGGTAAAATATCCCTTACACAGCCTGGAGGTGTGTTGGGTCGTTGTCCTGTTGAAAAAAAAAATGATAGTCCCACTAAGCCAGATGGGATGGCGTATCGCTGCAGAATGCTGTGGTAGCCATGCTGGTTGTGTGCCTTGAATTATAAATAACATCAGTGTCACCAGCAAAGCACCCTCACACCATAACACTTCCTTCTCAATGCTTTACGGTGGGAAATACACATGCAGAGATCATCCGTTCACCTACTCCGCGTCTCACAAAGACACAGCGGTTGGAACCAAAAATGTCCAATTTGAACTCCAGACCAAAGGACACATTTCCACCTGTCTAATGTCCATTGCTTGTGTTACTTGGCCCAAGCAAGTCTCTTCTTCTTATTGGTATCCTTAAGTAGTTGTTTCTTTGCAGCAATTCGACCATGAAGGCCTGATTCACACAGTCTCCTCTGAACAGTTGTTGTTGAGATGTGTCTGTTACTTGAACTCTGTGAAGGATTTATTTGGGCTGCAATTTCTGAAGCTGGTAACTCTAATGAACTTATCCTCTCCAGCACAGGTATCTCTGTCTTCCATTCCTGTGGCGGTCCTCATTAGAGCCAGTTTCATCATAGCGCTTGATGGTTTTTGCGACTGCACTTGTAGAAACGTTCAAAGTTCTTGAAATCTTCCGTTTGACTGACCTTCATGTCTTAAAGTAATGATGGACTGTCTTTTATCTTTGCTTATTTTAGCTGTTTTTGCCATAATATGGACTTGGTCTTTTACCAAATAGGGCTATCTTCAGTATACCCTCCTACCTTGTCACACCACTACTGATTGGCTCAAACGCATTAAGAAGTAAATCAATTCCACAAATTAACTTTTAAGAGGGCACACCTGTTAATTGAAATGCATTCCAGGTGACTACCTCATGAAGCTGGTTGAGAGAATGCAAGAGTGTGCAAGGCTGTCATCAAGGCAAAGGGTGGCTATTTGAAGAATCTCAAATAAAATATATTTTTGTTTAACACTTTTCTGTTCACTACATGATTCCATATGTGTTATTTCATAGTTTTGATGAAAATAGAAAATAGTAAAAATAAAGAAAAACCCTTGAATATTCTTAAACATTTGACCCATAGTGTACATGAAGCTCAAACCAAAGGTCACACTAGATACTATGTTAGCCTTTGTCACAGTGTAACCTTTATTTAACTAGGCAAGTCAGTTAAGAACAAATTCTTATTTACAATGACGGCGAACCAGGGAACAGTGGGTTAACTGCCTTGTTCAGTGGCAGAACAACATATTTTTTCCTTGTTTTCCTTGTCAGCTTTGGGATTTGATCCAGAAACCTTTCGGTTACTGGCCCAACGCTCTAACCACTAGGCTTCATGCCGCCCCACAGTAATGTATCCAATGGGAAATAACCATAGAGAAACGTAGTTTAGAGTAATTTTCCCAAAGACAAACCTGTCCATTGACTGCCCGGGGCACTGTACTCTCTATCTGGAGGTTGTGCAACACAGTTTTTCTGGCATAGTGCAACTTCCTCTCCAACTGAAGCTGACAAGGACAATGACGCGACATGTTAAGAACATCCTGTTTTTGCTGTTAATTTAGAGGACAATAGCCACACACTGCTCCAAGGAATGTAATGGGAGGTCAATATTAAACTGGCTTCTCTGCTCTACGTATAGGAAACACATTCCTGATATTTTGGTATAGGGACTTGGGGAGGGCATTTCAACTTCAAATACATACAGATCTGTTCCTATATGATGCACAATGCACCCATTAGTGCATTTTAAGAGGCCCTAGAGCCCCACCCAACATCTCTGCCATATAGAATAATATATTGTTGGAGAGAATACAGAAACGTTATGTAAAAGTGTATTGCCTATGATATAATTAAGCAATAAGGCACAGGGGGTGTGGTATACTGGATGACCAATATACCACAGCTGTTCTTAGGCACAATGCATCGCGGAGTGCCTGGACACAGCCCTTAGCCGTGGTATATTGGCCATATACCACAAACCTCTGAGGTGCCTTATTGCTATTATAAACTGGTTATCAACGTAATTAGAGCAGTAAAAATAAATATTTTGTCATACCCGTGGTATACGGTCTGATATACCACTGATGTCAGCCAATCAGAATTCAGGGCTCTAACCAACCGGTTTATAATATGTAGTACTTGAGTCCACCCCTCTATAGTTTCTGTCCCATCTGAATTCCATCTGCATTACAGTGCATTCACTGCTTAATGCCACATCCACTATATTGTTTGGATGGTTAAGTCCTCCAATATTGCACTGAAACAGACCTGAGGGCTGAGGAGAGCGAGTGCTGGCCAGCCTCCCCTTCGCCCAACTGATCATTGCCTCGTGTCTCTGTTGCGCGGGATGAGTTACCGTTGCCCCTTGCTCTCTGAGCCTGTGTAAGTACTCTGGCTTCCAGCCCCCCCAAAAAAAAATATTTAGAGGCTCGTAGTCTCGTTCTCAGAGAGCTAGGGTTACATCTGTGTTCTAAATAGCACCCTATCCCATATATGATGCACTACTTTTGACCAGAGCACATAAGGCTCTGCTCATAAGTAGTGCACTATGTAGGGAATAGGGTGCCATTTGGGACACAGATACAGAGTTACAGGTACTGTTAAATATTGCTGGAACGGAGGACCAGACGACAGTGTGGTTGGTTTCTGTACCTGTCAGCTGTTTTTTGGATCCTGTTAAGTTTGTTAGGTGTGTGTGTGTTTGGTAACAGTGGTCTTATCTCTGGAAAAGAGAATGTCATCGTTCTAAATACAGTACTCATGTAATTGGACTGTATTTGCACAAATTAACATTTATTTATAAAATGTTGGTTGTTAAAACCAGTTTCATTGCAAATGTATTCTCAACTATTATCATATAAAGAATGAGAGTAAGTATGAACTGTAAGAAAATAAGTAAGTATAAACGTGAGAGTTTACTATGAGAGTTTCCATTCTCTTTTCTCTGTGGTGGGATAAGTTGCTCCAGTTAAATATTGCTACTCGCTGCATCTTACCCCTTCTATAGTGTTAACACATCCCCCTTCCTATGTTGTGTCCATGGCCTTGCAGATCCCACACTCTGGTCCACGGAGCATGTGCGCCAGTGGCTGGAGTGGGCAGTTAAAGAGTATGGCCTGCTGGACGTGGACGTGGCTCTCTTCCACAACATGGACGGCAAGGACCTGTGCAAGATGAGCAAGGAGGACTTCCAGAGGCTCACGCTCAGCTACAACGCAGACATCCTGCTCTCCCACCTGCACTACCTCAGAGAGAGTGAGTCTAGTATCTTCCTTCTCCTCCTCATGATCCCTCTCTCCTCTCCTCCCTCTCCGTGCTCCAGCCTTCTGTCCTTTTTCCCCAGCTGACCAACACAATGCGTTGGCAGGTGGTAAAGAGAAATGCTACAAAGGGCTACTACTGAAGGGCTGCTGTAGTCTGGTGGTCCATTCTTTACCTCTATACCAGGGGTAAGGTAGGAAACTTGTCCTGGGGGGTTATAAGGTAAGCAGGCATAAGGTGCTTTAAATTTTGCCCTGAAACCAAAGCCTGTACACACTCTGGCTCTCTAAAACCAGACTTGCCTAGATTATTAAGGAGAAAGGGGAGTGTGAGATACATGATACACTTGTTCCATTAACAAAGTGTCTGCTTGTTAAAGTTAGGGGAAAGGGCAGATCCTGCAGCCGTCCAGTAGCCTTCCAGTAGCGAGCCTCAGTAGTCCTGTCTGTGTGTTGTGTGAATCAAACTTAGCTCTCACTGACGTACTCCAGAGGGCCTCAGCTATTTTGCTTGACTACAGATTAGAATGCAACCTGGTGAAGGAGTCCCTGTTGCTGCTGCTTCTGCTGCTTTGGCTGAATGACTCACTGCTCCAAGGCCTGCTTTCCTGTCCACTGCACCTCACCTCCCCTCTACACACACACGTCTTTTGTGCATGTCATCCACATGCTCGTTCACTTGCGCGCACACACACACACACACACACACACACACACACACACACACACACACACACACACACACACACACACACACACACACACAGTTTTTAAATTGTTAGCAGTAGATGTGACAGTAGTAGTAGTAGTAGGATTAATGGTGGCAGTAGTATAACAATAATAAAATCATTAAGATGTTTTTGAAGAGGAGTAGATATACTACATCAAAGTCCTAATTGACACCCATCTTAAGATAAGTATCTGTTTATAGTCATTGGAGAAGGTTTGTCAGACTCTTGAGATTATGTGTATGTTTGATAGTCTGTCTCTCTCTGCTCTCCAATAATAGGGTAGTCCAAGTTCCATTTGATCTTGCAGACAACTTTCCAATGAACCATTACTCTTCTCATGATGACTGCTAATGGTTTTGTTTGTTTGATATCAGTGTTGGTTTTGGTAGGGTTTAGCCACAGATGTACAGATGAGGTAAGTGATGGGAGAAAGAGAGGAACAAAACAGAAAGATAGCCAGACACACAGACCACACAGACAGACAGATATCTGGAGGAGTCCAGAGTTTAGATTTGCGTACCACCACGTTCTGAACTGGGCTGTTGTTTGTGTTATTCCACAATCCTGTGCTTGAAGCTCTCTTGAAACACATCTCATCAAAATCTTTTGAATTACCTTTTCTTATACATTCCTTTTAGTGCAATCAACAGTTCCCACCCCCTCATTTAAATACTGTGGGCAGTTTGAAATTGATAAGAGAGAATTGCCAATAGGCCTACTTATTTTCGTTTGGCTTTAGATGTAAAATGGTCTGAAGGGAGTGGGTAGGCACACCTACACTATTCACAGGCCCTGACGGTGGCTGGCTTTGAATTGGAGGTCTCTTCGACTGGAAAAAACACTAGTGATGGGCGGGAAAGGAAGAATGCCCTCTCCTCCTTTTGTTTTTGGTAATGGTTTCTGCTCCTCTTTCCCCCTTGTGTGTACAAACGCTCGCCGAATTTACTCTGGAGGAGGGAAAATTGGGAAAAGCGATGGATTCTCACAGACGAATGTGGGCACGAGTGATTAACTGTTTATTTGGGTTGGTCCTCCCTGCCATTGTCTCCCCTCTCGCTATGGCGATGTGTTCCACACTTACATGCTCTCTCTCTTTCTCGCTCTCTCTTTCCCACTCCATTTCCCCTCTCCTTACCCACTATCTCCCTGTACTGCTCCTTGCCTGTTGAATGTTGCCTCTATGGCAGTTCTGAGAGCAGCCCTTACCTTAGTGCATCGCTAAAGGTCTGTGTTTATCATGGCTGACGCCCCCCAACGCATCACTCCTTGCACATCATAGGTTGTTTTGAGCTGTTTTCTTTTTTTGGTTCATCTCTTTTTCAAAAGAATGTTTTATTTCTCAGCTCCACTTCCTCACTTGACTTCCGATGATGTTGACAAAGCCTTACAAAACTCCCCGCGGTTAATGCATGCTCGCAACACAGGTAAGGAGACCCCTGCCCCCCCTTCTCTACCTCTGGCTTTGCTCCTGCCACCACAGTATCCTCACACTTACACAGTGCCCACCTATGTATATACAGTGCAC
Organism: Oncorhynchus nerka; assembly: GCF_034236695.1. NCBI lineage: Eukaryota > Metazoa > Chordata > Actinopteri > Salmoniformes > Salmonidae > Oncorhynchus > Oncorhynchus nerka. Next base: position 73,001,596 of record NC_088405.1, read on the forward strand.
TTTTTATATACTGTACATGCACACTGCTTTTTTTGTATTCATATGATTATCAGATTATGCATCAAGTCATCTAATCTGATACTGGTTGTTATTATTTCTAATGTGTTTTTGTTATGTGGTGCAGAAGTTACTGTATGCTGGTGCAGTAATGCATTGTGGCTGTAGAGCGTAGATGAAGGCATGTGCTAAAGTCTAACGTTGATGCATAGTGCTGTAATTACCCATTTGCTGCACGAAATCCCTCCCCACATGGATATGGAACGTTCAGTCAATGTGTCATGAAAAGTTGTGACATTACGGGTACATAATCATTTACGTAATTCATTAATTATCCTCTCTTTCACTCTCCACAGGAGGTGCAAGTTTTATTTTCCCCAACACTCCCGTTTATCCCACTGACAACTCCCCCAGAGTCTCCACTAGGCCAGGTGGGTGATTCATCACTCCTACAAGTTTATGTAGATGAGGCATAAGAGCTTACTGTGAGCACATCCAATTACACTTAGAGGAGCAAAGTACATGGGTAAAGGAGAAACAAGGAACCACACACCTTACAGACAAAGTACTACATTTGGATTATTGTACAAAAATACTCATATACAAAGGTGTTTAGAAGACGTTCGTCAAAATAATATTTTAGAGGTGCTTTCATTTGTTTATATTCAACACAAGCATCCTCTGCCCTTAAAAGAATCCTCCAGACTGCAGTAGTTGTGCCTATGTGTTTAGGCCCCTTGTATTATGGAACGTTTCTGGCAATCAACCACTCTCACCTCAGACCGATGAGGTGACCCACTGAAATCCACTGTATCTGTCCCAAGCCTGCAGGCAGAAAAGGTGTCAACACACCTTTTCCACATCATGTTTTTGTTTTTATCATAGGGCCATCTAGGGGTAAGGTTCATAACTGCAGGCAGCAGGTTGACTTGTCATTACTGTTATTTTACAGACCTGGCATATGAAGCAGCCAGAAGAGCTGGATGGCCTACACAAGCTGTGTCTTCCACCAAAGGTAAGGAGTCACAATGTCCTGTACATCAGTCGTTTGTCAAAAGATGGCACTCTCTTTGCTTTTCATCTATTGGGAAATGTGTCAACGTACATGACAATTAATTTAAGAGGGTACATCTTTACAAGCCTGTGGACTAGACGTAAACAAAACAGGCTGGGCAGAATCAGAGAACAGGAAATTGTATACCTCAAGATAATAATATATTTCTCCACTGTATACACTTGGAACATTGCCCTCAAGGAAACCAACCCCCTGTTAATATTTTGGGAACTTTATCCCTCAAGGTTCCCAGCCCTCCCCAGTCATTGTCACCAAAACAGAGGAGCAGAGGCCTCAGCTAGGTAAGATATTAGCTTGAACAGTACTCTGAAATAGATGGTGATTGAGCTGAATAAAATATTTTCTCCTACTAATGTGAATGTTTTTCCCTTCTTAGATCCTTACCAGATCCTGGGGCCCACAAGCAGCAGGCTGGCAAACCCCGGTGAGTTTTATGGATGGTGTGAGTGATTATCACTTCATTAGATAAAATGTACGATTTTAGAAATGAATTAACAAAGGAACCATTTATATGAGCAGCTGTTATGGTGGTGACTGTTGCAATAAGTTGTTGTTGTGGTCTTGACTGTAACATGTCTGTATGTAGTTGTTATGGTGATGACCACCTGTCTCTCTCCAGACTGTATTATAAATAATTACGTGCTGATTCCTTGTCTCTGTCCAGACTGTATTATAATTGTTACAATATTGACTCCCTGACTCTGTCCCGACTGTATAAGTAACTGTTACACCTGTTGACTTCCTGTCTCTGTCCAGACGTTGGCCGGGACTCAAACAAACCGCAATCCGCCGACATCGCACTACTCTTGAGCTTTAAAGGTAATTTACGCTTGAGCTGACATCCGCAGCGTTTACCCTGAATGCGATCGTGAACATCAAGGAAATTGCCTTTGAAAGTGAAGTGCAGTGCGATGTCGACATAGTGCGGTTTGAATCCCGGCCTATATTAGTAATTTTAACTGTGTTGACACCTTTTCTGCCTGCAGGCTCGGGACAGATACAGTTGTGGCAGTTCCTGCTGGAGCTCCTGTCAGACAGCGCCAACTCTGGCTGCATCACCTGGGAGGGCACCAATGGCGAGTTCAAGATGACCGACCCTGACGAGGTGGCGAGGCGCTGGGGCGAGAGGAAGAGCAAGCCCAACATGAACTACGACAAGCTGAGCCGTGCCCTGCGCTACTACTATGACAAGAACATCATGACCAAGGTGCACGGCAAGCGCTACGCCTACAAGTTTGACTTCCACGGCATCGCCCAGGCCCTGCAGCCCCACCCGCCAGAGTCCTCCATGTACAAGTACCCCTCCGATCTGTCCTACATGAGCACCTACCATACACACCAGCAGAAGGTCAACTTCGTCACGCCCCACCCCCAAGCGCTACCCGTCAACTCCTCCAGCTTCTTTGCTGGCCCCAACCCCTACTGGAACTCTCCCACTGGAGGTATCTACCCCAACACCCGGCACCCAGGCGCTCACATGCCCTCCCACCTGGGCACGTACTATTAGACCTGCCAAGGGAAGGGCATCTTGCTATGCTAAAACTGGAGGAAGAAACGGGAAAACACAAAGGGTTTCTGTTTGGATAGTGTCAGAACCAAACAAAAACAGGGGCAGGGTCAATAATGAAGAAATTTGGTAGAGGTAGGGTAACTGGTGTAAGTCTAGGGCATGAGCAGGTGAGGAAACTCAAGGTTCTGTAAAGGATTAAGAGGAGGGCTACAGACATGTCGCTATAAGATGATAGGAGGGAAAACTGTAAATGTAAAAAGGGCAATAGTGGACGTTACTATGAGCAAGAGCATTGTGCGACATGTAGCTTCTGAGAACAGTGAAAGATAAGTCTTTGAGTAGAATTAAAAGGGAGTTATCAGTGGACTATATAACATGATCATGTCCTTTTTATAAAGGTCGCTAAATATACCCCAAAAATACAATAGCTGCATGAACAGTTACTTATTATATATGTTTTAAAACTATTAAACTACCTTATTTAATGAAGTAAACATATCAAAGACTGTAATGATGAGGCAAGATAAGTAAGATGTAAGTGTGGAGAGGGGTGTGGTGTGGCAGATGAGTGTGTACTTCAGAGGAAGTAGGGAGAAGTACTAAACTTGGCTTTAGTAAACTGTGAAACAAGCACCAGCAGGAAACACCTTAGGTAGATGTGTGCTAGATGGTCATGTCACATGACCATGCATGTACTCACAGACTGTTTGTGAACAAAGGTGGGGCAACATCAGAGAGGACGGCGGATCATGAAAGACACTGAAATATGTGAAAAATTAAGTATTATTCCTTTGGATATAAACTGCCTTATGTCTTATCAGTATTATTATACTACATAGTAGTGCGTATGGCATTATTGAACGTAAAGGGAAGATTGATTTACTTGACTGTTATTCTTAAAGAGAGTGCCTTGAAATCAATTCATCTGTGTTTTGGAAATTTTGAAAAACTGGAATTAAGCACGATTCGTAAAATGTTGTGTGCGACCTCAAATCTTTTTATAAGGAAGGAGGAGTTTTCTTGACCACAGTGACTTACCACAGAAACTCCCAGTTCAGCTGAAGAGATTTTACAAAGTTCCAATTTTGTATTATTGTTTTTCTGAGTCGCGAACGCTGTGCGTTTGTTAGATTGAAGTATACAAGTCAGTGTTATATTTCTTTTTATATGATACATTTATAACTTATGCAATATATACACTACGAGTTGATCTCAGCCAGCCAAAGACACAGACAATGTTTTTATAATAGATATAGTGACAAAAAAGTCATTGAAATAGACTAAAGAAGGCAGTTGTGGCCTTTGAACTTTATGCTCTGTAAACAGTTTACAACATAAACTATATATACTAATATAAAACTGATTGTGTCGGCCAGGCAAGTCATTTCAGACCTGTTCAGTATTATTTTATGGGATGCAGGCTTGGGTAGAACACTTATAAGCTGCCAGCCTTGTAAGCTGAGAAACAGGACTGAGATACTGAGATTGTTTACTAAAGGGACCATAAAAATGATATACTTTGATAGATTTTCTACTGTGTCATTTCTAATAAAGTATCTTCAACCAAAGTGCTGTCTTCTCTTGTCTCGGAAGGTGACAGATTGTGTGTTATTGTGCCCTGTCTGCATGCAGTATAAAGAGGAGTTGCCCCCATTATTTTGACCCAACACAGTCGATGTGTTCCAACAACCAAACGACAAACCTCCTTTGGCTCTACCCTGAGTGTTGCCACAACAACAGAGATGAGGAGTAGAGCAGTGTGGGATGGGGGTAATGGAATCTTCTAGAGCTTTTTTTTATAGATAAAACATCCCTTCAATCTCATTATGGTATATGGATCATATATTCTTGAAAGCCAATGGTTTATTCAGAGATACAGATGGAACACAGCTTTTAAGCATTACACAGCCATTATCTCAAACTAGTTTTTCTATATCCCCATCTACCTTTTGAGTGAAATATGTATAATTCATTCAAATATACAACTTGTGTGATAAAAAGTAACAACATCTTGTTCTGTTTTCCTGGAATCCTCCATAATTTTTTTCTAATACAGTTACTGCCACAAATTCAATTACACAAACACCAGCACCTGAGACGCAGTCCTTATTCTGAATGCATGTCCATATACTCCTATTATAAAGCTTGTAAATACAAACAATATGCCAAATATACGGTACACAGCACATGAATGTACTCTGACCAGATGCACACTGATCAGGTACATTATTTATTTTGCGTAAATTTGTCAGCATTCACTCATTAGGTTTATGAGTTATACAAACATATATATTTCTGTACTATGCCCAGCTAGCACATAACGTTCTGAGAACCATATGGTTATTAGAGCTTGTTGAGAGTGTGGTTGTCCTATGGTTATTTTAGAAACAACCTTCCCACAACTTTCTGGGATTGATGCAAGATTGTTCCAAAGAAACTTTCTCAGCACATTTAAGGAACTTATTTTCTTGATATTTCATTACTATTCATTACTTTAACAGAACGTTTCCTAAAAGTTCAAACATGGTTACATTTCATTTTAATGGTGGTAATGTTTTAGAAACGTTCTCCAACTGGTTTGACATTGGGAATGTTCTCAAATAGTTCAGAGAATGTTAAGAAACAACGTTCTTCTATGGGAATTTCAGTACTTCAGCATTACAGTTCCTCAAATCAAATCAAATTGTATTAGTCAGATGCGCCGAATACAACAGGTGTAGACCTTAAAGTGAAATGCTTACTTACAAACCCCTAACCAACAATGCAGTTAAAAAAAATATTAATAACAATAAGAAATAAAAGGAAGACGTAATTAAAGAGCAGCAGTAAAATAACAATAGGATATACAGGGGGTACCGGTACAGAGTCAATGTGTGGTCATGGTCATGTTCAAAGTCACATTATCGAATTCTTCCAAGAACATTAAGAAACAATGTTATTCTGTGGGAATTTCAGGACTTCAGTATAATGTTTCCTACAGGCTTCCTCATGGTTATATTTAAAGTCATGTTCTCAACATGTCCAGAGAATGTTAAGAATACATTCTATCCAAATCCTTAAGTAAACTTTTGTAACGTTTAGAGAATGTTCTAAGATTGATATTTAAAAACATATACATTCTGTTCTCAGCATCTACAAAACTCTCTCTAGCCTGTATCTTGTTAAGTGTGTTCAGGTGTGTTGGCCTTGGCCACTAATTGGCCACGTCTGATCTTAATGAGTTCTCGTTTCCTTTGAAATTAGGTGTGTATGAGCATACTAAAATTAACAGCTTTGTATGTATGTGTAAAAATTATGCCATGTTAGCTCCTTGATGGCGCAGTGGACTAATTCCATGGATAGAAAACAGAAGATCAAAGGTTCAAATCCCACTGATGCTGTGTCACAATAAAAAATACATGTGTTTGCATGATTAATGCTTAAGGAAATGCTTGGAGTTCAAAAACATTAACCCAAAATAAGCTAGGTTTTAGGTTTAATAAAACCTCCCAGACAAACTTTAAAGGAACCAGAGTAAAACTTTCTCAGGGTCTTCCTGCAACCTAAAAATAAATGTTCCCAGAACAGGTAAAATGTTGAACTTATGGAAACATATGGCTTCGTTCCCATAACCAATATGAAACTAAAAACATACGTTCCCACAACTTCCAAGGAACCAAATTTGCTAGCTGGGTGTATTTCCAAATTGTTTCTAGACAGTCTCCAATCGAAAATCAAATCAAGAGTCGGCTTTCTATTCCGCAACAAAGCCTCCTTCACTCACGCCGCCAAACTTACCCTAGTAAAACTGACTATCCTACCGATCCTCGACTTCGGCGATGTCATCTACAAAATTGCTTCCAACACTCTACTCAGCAAACTGGATGCAGTTTATCACAGTGCCATCCGTTTTGTCACTAAAGCACCTTATACCACCTACCACTGCGACTTGTATGCTCTAGTCGGCTGGCCCTCGCTACATATTCGTCGCCAGACCCACTGGCTCCAGGTCATCTACAAGTCCATGCTAGGTAAAGCTCCGCCTAATCTCAGTTCACTGGTCACGATGGCAACACCCATCCGTAGCACGCGCTCCAGCAGGTGTATCTCACTGATCATCCCTAAAGCCAACACCTCATTTGGCCGCCTTTCGTTCCAGTTCTCTGCTGCCTGTGACTGGAACGAATTGCAAAAATCGCTGAAGTTGGAGACTTTTATCTCCCTCACCAACTTCAAACATCTGCTATCTGAGCAGCTAACCGATCGCTGCAGCTGTACATAGTCTATCGGTAAATAGCCCACCCATTTTTACCTACCTCATCCCCATACTGTTTTTATTTATTTACTTTTCTGCTCTTTTGCACACCAATATCTCTACCTGTACATGACCATCTGATCATTTATCTCTCCAGTGTTAATCTGCAAAATTGTAATTATTCGCCTACCTCATGCCTTTTGCACACAATGTATATAGACTCCCCCCTTTTTTTTTTTTTTTCCTACTGTGTTATTGACTTGTTCTCAACTAGCCTACCTGGTTAAATAAAGGTGAAATAAAAGAAAAAGAAAAAGTAACTATGGTAAAACAACAATTAAAGTGTATCATGTTCGTTACCAGTGTGTCCAACATGTTTGAGTGTCCTCCCTTATTCCTTCTTGTACACCTCCTCCAGTTTCAGCTTCTCTGTGTTGTTGCTGAGGAGTGTCGGGTCGCTGCTTAACTGCACCTTGTCAAAGAAGTTAAAGTCGGCCACGTACCGGCCACTGGGGGTGCTGAAGAGCACGGGCTTGAACTCGTAGCCCCACAGGATCTCCTGGGGAACGAACGATGTGCGGCTCTGACATGTGGCTGCCGTGGACTCCATGGTGGCGTTGAGGGTGACCAGCAGCTCAAAGTCGCGTGTCCGCAACCTCTCAGCGGTCAGCCCCACCAGCGGGCTGCTCTCATCCAACACGTGATAGAATGTGAGGGGCAGGATTAGGAAGGGGCACTCCCCGCATGAGTCCATGTAGAAGTCCACAGCTGTCTGGTGGATCAGAGTCTTCTCACCCTCCTCGGTCACGTTGGGCGAAAGCAGCTTGCCAATCAGCTGGCACTGGATCAGCAGGCTTTTCCTCATGTTGGCCACACGCACCATCAGACATAGCTTGCCATCGTGCCGGCAGATCACCGCCGACTGGCTGAACTTGATAGTCTCGGCCCGCTTCTTGGGTCGTGCCAGCTTGGCCAGAAAGGCCCCGGTCACGAAGATCTCAGCCAGGCCCGTGGTGACCAGCTGGACCACCAGGACGAAGATGGCCAGCGGACACTCGTCGGTAATGTAGCGGAAACCGTAGCCAATGGTGGTCTGCGACTCCAGGGAGAAGAGGAAGGCGCCGGTAAGGGTCTCAACATTCATGATGCACGGCGTGTGGTTGGACAGCAGCTCACCCTTGAAGTCACCGTTGCCCATGCCGATGAAGTAGAAGATTACGCCAAAGAGGAACCAGGTCATGACGAAGGTGGAGGAGAACAGTGTGAGCTTGTAGCGCCACTTCATGTCCACCACCGTGGTCCAGATGTCGTGGAGATAGAGCTTTACCATGCCCTCCACATTGTCAATGCGCACTTGGTTGTGTCCATCCTTGGAGACAATCCTCCGCTGGAAATCTGCCTTCTTGGTGGTCATCTTGGTCTTAAGTGTGTTCTCTTTGGTTGGTAGTTTGTCACCCTATTTGCATGGCAAGCAGTGAGGCTGAAAAAGAAGAAGTAACAATGTTAGTCAATGGCAACAAACTAGGACACAGTAGGTAACACAGTTCAGGAATAGTTCAAGCATTAACTGGCATTTGGACAAATGTCAGTAACAAGAACATTCTCAATGGAGCTACGGTAGTTAGTTGGTTTAATCCAGGAATTAGGAGATTTCACAACGAGCATATGTGACTAACCTTTTAGATATGTCCTCCATCTGATGTTGACATATGTATGGTACATCACTGAGCCAAAAACATTTCCTCAAATGTCTGAATATTGTGTAATACTGTATGTATTCCCCACTGTACATTCAAACAGGGTCTCTTTAAAACTATATGCAAAACCATTACATTTTTGTAAATCTAAGATTCTTTATTTGCCAGTTAGCATGACACCGCAAGTACAAAAATAGAGCTCCTTGTGACGGAAAGTTTAGGAATATTATTTTCCTTATTGTTTTCCAGGGTTAATAAGCAATTATGTGAAGTTGTAAATTAACTCAGCAGACAGCAACACTTTTTGTAGAATGTCTTATGTCATTAAATTACTTTTACCCCTCTAGATCTTAAAAATACAAGGAAGGTGTATACTCACATTTAGTGTTATTGCCTTCTCAGGTGTGTGGCTTCACTTGTTCTCAGTAGTTATAATCTGCAACATGAACCTGCTGTATAATGTACTCCTCTATTGCCCTTGCTTATGCACATTGAACTTTGGCATAATTATATTTAGGACAGTTTGTGAGAACAAAAAGGAGAGAGAAGGAAGAAAACTCATTCAATGAGTTCTTGGCTACCTGTAGGTCAGCTTATATTTCAGGTGTAGGACAAACTCCACCTATCTACCCCACCAAACCAGGGGTAGGTATGGCAACAAGTGCTCCTTGTCACATTTTTTTCCTTCTCTGACCTCATGGTTTGTTTTGTAGTTCCATATATGATTGTTGTTGCTTTATACACACACCCTGATGTACTATCTCCAATGACTAATTATGTACTGTCAGACATTCTAAATCATTGACCAGAAAATGAAAGGGAAGATACTGTATGATGTTGTTGCTAAAGACAAATGGAAAATTGTCAACGGAATTGGGTTAAATATAATGACATTTATTTAATGAATAAAATGGCAAGTCAAGTCACAATCACACCATATCTAAAATCATCACATAAAAAATAGAGCAATTGTTTTGCAAAGTGCATGTATGTAGGGAAATAGGGAGTGGGGACCCATAACCCATGTCTAGCCAATGAGGAATCTGTGTAATTGGAAAACACAAGAAGTGTCTCTCCAGATTTAATGCAATCCTCTGTGTAACTATTGCTCTGTGACCTTGGATTAAGTTACAAGATGTGCAGATAAGAGCTCCTTGCGTTTGTCATTAACTGAGCTGAGGGCTGGTGCTACCAAGATATATGAACAGTGGAAGGGTGTCAATCCCTTGATATATTGACAGTTTTGTGTCTGCTTTTCCTTTTATCTGTGTCAGTGTGTGGTTCAGTGTCAGTGTATGGTTCACTGACATGTTCATTCTATTCATATTCATACTCATATTGAATTTAATTATTTCACTTTTGTTATCTGCTCAGTAGCTATCAGGCCAGAAATGGCTTAATGTTTCTGTGTGTGTGTGGGGACATTATCCTCATTAACTTTCATAACCAAGCACCCTGCACTTTGAGATATGCAACCAATGACTAAGGATCAGTTACACATTTATAAAGACAGTTAATAGCTAATGCATCCTGTGCGGCTGTACACACACACACACACACACACACACACACACACACACACACACACACACACACACACACACACACACACACACACACACACACACACACACACACACACACACACACACACACACACACACACACACACACACACACACACACACACACACACACAGTCGGCATGGCCTGAAGCAAAGACATTCATTTGCAAGAGTATCTTTATCTAAGTGGGCAGAGCTGAATAGATCATTAAATGAGAAAGTCAGTTTGTCGGCACTCAGTAGAGCGCCGCACCGCCGGCCCTCACATCTATTTTATAGGTCAGAGGCGGAGATAAGTTGGCCCAGACAAAGAAGTTAAAGGGAGCCTTCTGCCTTGATCTTAACCAATTGTTAAATTCACAAATCAGCCTGCTTCCCCAGTGTGGTGGAGGGGAGGGGACGGGAGTGGAGTGGAGAGGGAAAGGGCAACCTGGTCTTGGAGCATTTCATATTATTCTGTACGTGAACCTGAGAAGTCTATTAATTTGTGATTACAATTTGTATGATATTCGTTACGAATTTGCAAAATATACAATATTTTACGAATTTGCAGAACATATGGTATGTTACCTTTTTCAAGCCCCACCTGTTTAGCTAAAAATAAAATTGTATATACAGTACCAGTCAAAAGTTTGGACACACCTACTCATTCAAGGGTTTTTCTTTATTTTTACTATTTTCTACATTGTAGAATAATAGAATAATAGTGAAGACATACAAACTATGAAATAACATATAAAATAGATTTGAAATTTGAGATTCTTCAAAGTAGCCACAATTTGCCTTGACGACAGCTTTTCACGCTCTTGGCATTCTCTCAACCAGCTTCATGAGGAATGCTTTTCCAACAGTCTTGAAGGAGTTCCCACACATGCTGAGCACTTGTGGGCTGCTTTTTCTTCACTCTGTGGTCCAACTCATCCCATCTCAAGACGTCCATCTTAGCTCACTCATTAATGTCTTATTCGAAATTACGGCATGCGTCTTATCAGCTCATCATTCCCTTATGCCATAGTTTGTACATCTCAATTGTTATATTGCTTATATACACTATATATTCAAAAGTATATGGAAACCCCTTCAAATGAGTGGATTCTGCTATTTCAGCCACACCCGTTGCTGACAGGTGTATAAAATCGAGCACACAGCTATGCAAACTCCATAGCCAAAAATTGGCAGTAGGCCTTACTGAATAGCTCAGTGACTTTCAACGTTTCACCGTCTGAGGATGCCACTTTTCCAACAAGTCAGTTCTTCAAATGTTTACCCTGCTAGAGCAGGTCAACTGTAAGTGCTGTTATTGTTATGGTGAAGAGGAAACATTTAGGAGCAACAACAGCTTAGCCAAGGGACCACCGAGTGCTGAAGCGTATAACGCGTGAAAACGGTCTGTCCTCGGTTGCAACACTCACTAGCGAGTTCCAAACTGCCTCTGGAAACAACATCAGCAGAATAAGTGTTCATCGAGAGCTTCATGAAATGGGTTTCAATGGCCGAGCAGCCGCCATGAATTTGGAATGAGATCGTAGACGAGCAGGTGTCCACATACTGTTGGTCATGTGGTGTATCTCATTAGTATCTTATTCATAATTTTAGGAAATGACAGAATGATTTCATTGTTTTGCTGACTTTGTGTATTATAATTAGCTCATGTGCTTTCCTTCACATGCAGGGGATACTAAACATTGTTGTTGGTTCTGTAACCATGTCTGCCAGTGACAGTCTCTTCCCATTCAAATATATACAGTTGAAGTAGGAAGTTTACATACACCTTAGCCAAATACATTTGAACTCAGTCTTTCACAATTACTAACATTTAATCCTAGTAAAAATACCCTGTCTTAGGTCAGTTAGGATCACCACTTTATTTTAAGAATGTGAAATGTCAGAATAATAGTAGAGAGAATGATTTATTTCAGCTTTTTTTTTTTTTCATCACATTCCCAGTGGGTCAGAAGTTTACATTCACTCAATTAGTATTTGGTAGCATTGCCTTTAAATTGTTTAACTTGGGTCAAACGTTTTGGGTAGCCTTCCACAAGCTTCCCACAATAAGTTGGGTGAATTTTGGCCCATTCCTCCTGACAGAGCTTGTGTAACTGAGTCAAGTTTGTAGGCTTCCTTGCTCGCACACACTTTTTCAGTTCTGCCCACAAATTTCATATAGGATTGAGGTCAGGGCTTTGTGATGGCCACTCTAATACCTTGACTCTGTTGTCCTTCAGCCATTTAGCCACAACTTTGGAAGTATGCTTGGGGTAATTGTTCATTTGGAAGACCCATTTGCGACCAAGCTTTAACTTCCTGACTGATGTCTTGAGCTGTTGCTTCAATATACACATAATTTTCCTGCCTCATGATGCCATCTATTTTGTGAAGTGCACCTTTTCTGTTGTTCTGGGATTGATTTACACTTTTCGCACAAAAGTAAATTCATCTCTTGGAGACAGAACGCATCTCTTTTCTGAGCGGTATGAAGGCTGCGTGTTCCCATGGTGTTTATACTTGCATACTATTGTTTGTACAGATGAACGTGGTACCTTCAGGCATTTAGAAATTGCTCCCAAGGATGAACCAGACATGTTATTATTTTTCTGAGGTCCTGGCTGATTTCTTTTGATTCCCCCTTGATGTCAAGCAAAGGGGTGCTGAGTTTGAAGGTAGGCCTTGAAATAGATCCACAGGTACACCTCCAGTTGACTCAAATGATGTCAATTAGCCTATCAGAAGCTTCTAAAGCCATGACATCATTTTCTGGAATTTTCCAAGCTGTTTCCAAGCTGTTTAAAGGCACCGTCAACTTAGTGTATGTAAACTTCAGACCCACTGGAATTGTGATACAGTCTGTCTGTAAACAATTGTTGTAAAAATGACTTGATTCATGCACAAAGTAGATGTCCTAACCGACTTGCCAAAACTATAGTTTGTTAACAGGAAATGTGTGGAGTGGTTGAAAAATGAGTTTTAATGACTCCAACCTATGTGTATGTTAACTTCCTATCCAGATGGGATAGGACAGTGTGCAGTGTGATGGCGATTGCATCATCTGTGGACCTATTGGGGCGGTAAGCAAATTGAAGTGGTTCTAGGGTGGCAGGTAGGGTGGAGGCGATATAATCCTTGACTAGTCTCTCAAAGCACTTCATGATGACAGAGGTGAGTGCCACGGGGCAATAGTTATTTTGTTCAGTTATCTTTACCTTCTTTGGTACAGGAACAATGGTGGCCACAATGAAGCATGTGGGGACAGCAGACTGGGATAGGGAGCGATTGAATATGTCCGTAAACACACCAGCCAGCTGGTCTGCGCATGCTCTGAGGATGCGGCTAGGGATGCCGTCTGGGCCAGCAGCCTTGTGAGGGTTAACACGTTTAAACGTCTTACTCACTTCGGCCACGGAGAAGGAGAGGGGGGGGGGGGGCTGCAGTGCTTGGTAGCGGGCTGCGTCGGTGTCACTGTATTATCCTCAAAACGGGCAAAGAAGGTGTTTAGCTTGTCTGGAAGTGTAACAGTTTTCTTCCTCTTCTGAGGAGGAGTAGGAAGGATTGGACCAATATGCAGCGTGGAAAGTGTTCGTCATTTTATTCAACTGAACTGAACACAAAAAATACAAAGTAACAAAAGACCAACCGAAACAGTTCCATTTGGTAAACTAGATACAAAGACAGAAAGCAACTACCCACAAATCATAGTGGGAAAACAGGCTGCCTAAGTATGGTTCTCAATCAGAGACAACGATAAACAGCTGCCTCTGATTGGGAACCATACCAGGCCAAACACAGAAATACAAACATAGAATACAAAACATAGAATGCCCATCCCAACTCACGCCCTGACCAAACTAAAACAGAGACATAAAAAAGGAACTAAGGTCAGGACGTGACAGGAAGCAAGACGTCGGGGTTCGTGATGTGGCTGGTTTTCTTTTTGTAGTCCGTAATTTCCACATAATTCTCATGTCTGGGCCGTTGAATTGCGACTCAATTTTGTCCCTATACCGACATTTCACTTGTTTGATTGCCTTGCGGAGGGAATAACTACAATGTTTATATTCGGCCATATTCCACAACCTCTTTCCATGGTTGAATGCGGTGGTTCACGGTTTCTGGTTGGAGTAGGTTTTAATAGTCACAGTGGGTACAACATCTCCAATGCACTTCCTAATAAACTCACTCACCGAGTCAGCATATAAATCAATGTTATTGATTTAGTCCACGTGATCAAAACAATCTTGAAGAGTGGATTCCGATTGGTCAGACCAGCGTTGAATGGTTCTAGTCACAGGTACATACTGTTTGAGATTCTGCCTATAGGACGGTACGAACAAGATGGAGTCGTGGTCGGATTTTCCAAAGGGAGGGCGGGGGAGGGCCTTGTATGCATCATGGAAGTTAGAGTAGCAGTGGTCGAGTGTTTGCTCGAGCGGGTACAACAGTCAATGTGCTGGTAGAATTTAGGTAGTCTTGTTCTCAAATTAGCTTTGTTAAAACTTGTTAGGGATAGGGTCCAGTTTCCTGAATTTCTGCCTGACTGATGTGCCCAAAGTAAACTGCCTGTTACTCAGGCCCAGAAGCCAGGATATGCAGATAGAAAACACGTTTAAGTTTCTAAACTGTTAAAATAATGTCTGAGACTATAACAGAATTGATATGGCAGGCAAAAAAAATGTTTTTTTGGGGTCCCAGGTTCTTACAATGGAAACCAATTGTTTCTATGTAAATCCGCCCCCCTTAAAAGATTTAGATGCACTATTGTAAAGTGGCTGTTCCACTGGATGTCATAAGGTGAATGCACCAATTTGTAAGTCGCTCTGGATAAGACTTAAATGTAAATGTAAATGTCCCAGATTGCAATTCCTACGGCTTCCACTAGATGTCAACAGTCTTTATTCAAGGTTTCAGGCTTGTTTTTTGAAAAACAAGCAAGAATTTTGAGTTTTGGTGAGAAGAGCACCGGAACAAAATCATTCGTTCGTCGCGCGAGGGAGAGGGCGTGCACTTCCTAATTTTCCTTTCCTATTGAACATACTACTTTCCGTATGAAATATTATAGTTTATTTACATTTTAGAGTACCTGAGGATTGAATAGAAACGTCATTACTTGTTTGGCCGAAGTTTAGCTGTAGCTTTTTGGACTTCTTTGTCTGCATGTTGAACAAGTGTATTACTGAAATTGATGGTGTCAACTAAACTGACTTTTGGGGATATAAAGAAGAATTTTACCTAACAAAACGACCATTCATGTTGTAGCTGGGACCTTGTGGATTGCAAACAGAGGAAGATCTTCAAAAGTAAGTGATTTATTTTATCGCTATTAAACTACGAAGTTTTTAAAATCTCCAGCTACAATAAATGCAGCCTCAGGATATATGGTTTCCAGTTTACATAGAGTCCAGTGAAGTTCTTTCAGGGCCGACGAGATAATCAGAGATAATTCTGCGGTCAGAATTTGATTGTAAGGAATTCTAGGTCAGGTGAACAAAAGGACTTGACTTCCTGTATGTTGTTATTGTTACACCATGAGTCGTTAATCATGTGGAATACACCACCGCCCTTCTTCTTACCAGAGATGTGTTTGTTTCTGTCGGTGCGACGCATGAAGAAACCCGGTGGCTGTACCGACTCTGACAACATATCCCAAGTGAGCCATGTTTCCATGAAACAGAGACTGTTACAACCAACCAACCACCCTCCTTTCATTGTTTGCCTTAAGTAACCTTCTGTCTTATGTAGCCATGCCAAACGTAACATATTCTAATTTCACTATATCAGATTTATGTTTACTATGTTACGCTAGTCTATGAGATCAGGCTGCTAGGTGAAATGGAGCCTGACAAAAGCAATGTATTCCCCAGCCCAGCCCCCGAGACACGGCCCATGCAGGTCTCCCTAGAGATGCCAGACGATAAAGAGATGAAAGAAGCAGGGAGATCAAGGAAGAGTAGTTTCAGGAGCATTTAATTTGTGTTCATCGGGTCAACAGGTGTGTGGACAGGGTGTTGATGGATGATGAAGGTGGTGAATATGGTGGTGCCACAGCTGTGTGAGGGGGTCCGACAGTGAATGTGTAAGGTGGGTGTTTACAGTTATTGCTACATAGTGGATGGTATAAGTGATCCATCACCACAGAGATATTGACTAAAAGTGTGGAAGAAACAACGAGAGGAACAATAGCATTAGACAGTCATTTCTGGAGTCAATAGGGGAAAACAATAGTCCATATAGTCTATGGATAATTTAAAAGTAGACATTCACCAGGGTCGTTTATCCTGCTAGGTGGACGATGCCCTGCCTATCGCTAAAAACTGTATATTTAGACCAGTTAACCCACTTTATTGTAAAGCTTCTCATCCTTTGATGCTGCTCCCCATGTCTGTGAATACAACCAACCTCATAAGTCTAAAATAGAATGGACCAGACGAAATACCATGCTTGTTTTCCTCACATGTCTTTTGTCAATAGTCTAGGTACACAGATAGCTGCACTTTTGCCTAATGTAATAATAGCCAGAGATCTTTGTTGGCTGTGTGTCTAAGTTAGGGGAGCAGTGATATTGACAGTGGTTTCTGCCTCTGCATCAAATTGCTATATTTTCCTGTATTATGAGCAAAGGCTCTGAGCCCTGTACACAGACCAAAGCTCTCAAACAATCTGCCTCTCCCAGCCTTCAGCTAGTGGATTTTCATTAGCCCCATATTGGCCGGCTGAAGACAATTCAGCATCGCAGAGAGAACGTGGGTTGTATATTGTTCTGCAGAGAAGATGAATGGGGTTCATATTTGGAGCAGTAGTGTGATCTCAGTCGATCTGAGACAATAATCTCCTAGCACTAATGCATGGGAAAGTCACTTAGTATGGCAGGCCAATTAAGATATTGATACTGTATATTCACCTAATTGTTCACAGTGGATTTATTATCCACCTGTGTCACACCCTGATCAGTTTCACCTGTCCTTGTTATTGTCTCCACCCCCTCTAAGTGTCGCTTGTTATCCCTGGTGTATTTATCCCCGTGTTTCCCGTCTCTCTGTCCCAGTTTGTCTTGTATGTTCCAAGTCAACCAGCGTGTTTTTTCCATGCTCCCGCCTTTGTCTATTCTCTTTTACTAGTCCTCCCTGTTTTGAACCTTGCCTGTTTTCTGGACTCTGTACCTGCCTGCCTGACCATTCTGTAATAAATATAATATACCAAAGACTCAAACCAGTACGAACTGGCCATGACAGACCCAGCAGACTTGGACCAGTTCCGCCATGCAGTCTCCCTGCAGGGAGGCATGAGGAGCTACTGTTGGACCTTTTGGAAGGGCTTCGTTCCTTGAAGGAACGTCACGACCAAGGGTTCAAGGCTATCATGGAGCGAATCCGTGAGTTAGCTCATAGGCAGCCTGCCACCTCCGAGACTTCCCAACCACCCAGTAACCTGTCTACTATCAGTGGTGGGTTTGTACAGCCTACCCCGGCTCCCTGAGAACCCTGCTTACCTCTGGAGTGATATTCTGGGAATCCTGGAACCTGCGGGGTTTTCTTTCTCAATGCTCCCTTATTTTTGAGCTGCAGCCATCTTCCTTCCTTTCAGACCAGTCGACGATAGCATATATTATTACGCTAATGTCAGGAAGGGCTCTCTCCTGGGCTACGGCAGTTTGGGAGCAACAATCCACCATTTCTTGTCATCTGGAGGACTTCATAGCAAAGGTGAGGAAGGTATTCGATTCTCCGGTATCCGAGAGAGAGGCGGCCAGTAAACTTCTTGAATTACGTCAGAACTCCCGTAGTGTGCCAGACTACGTGGTTGATTTTCGCATGTTGGCCGCCGAGAGTGCCTGGAATCCGGAGTCTCTTTTCAATACCTTTCTTCACAGAATATCTGAGATGGTAAAAGATAAGCTAGCTGCTTGGGAATTACCAGTGGACCTCGACTCCCTGATCACCCTCACCATTAGAATTGATAGACACCTAAGGGAACGCAAGAGTGAGAGAAGGTCTGGTCTGAGGGCACACTCGTTCATCTGCTATGGCTCGCTCACCTTCGAATCCGGAAGTTCCCGAAGGCAGTTTTTCCAAGAGGATCTGAAGCCACCCGAGCTCCCTTGTGAATCATCAATGACGGATGAGTTGGATACTCCTGGGCCTATGCAATTGGGAAGAGCTAGGTTATCGGTTGGGGAAAGCTCCTGTAGGCTGAGTTCAAACTGTTGTCTGTACTGTGGAGGAGCAGGACATTATATAGCTACCTGCCCTGTTAGGAAACCCTTGTCTCTGGTGGGTACAAGTACTCTGGTGAGCCAGACTGGAAGTTCCCTAATTCCCATCACCCACACACCTTTTTTTTTGCACTCATTGAGTGCTCATTGACTCTGGGGCTGATGAATGTCTTATGGATGCAACGATAGCTTCAGATCTTGTTATTCCCACTCAGCCTCTCTGTGCCCATGGAGAGGGCACGCTTTTCATCCGGATGTCAAAATACTGCCCCCTACCCCAGAGAGGTTAACTCTCTGGACTTCGTCACTGGGCTTCCCCCGTCTGATGGCAACACCGTAATTGTGACAGTGGTGGATCGGTTCTCTAAGGATGCTCATTTCATCCCTCTCCCCAAACTTTCCTCTGCCAAGGAAACGGCCCAGCTCATGGTGCAGCACATTTTCCGGATCCATGGACTCCTGGTGGATATGGTTTCCGACTGGGATCCTCAATTCTCATCTCAGTTTTGGAAGGGTCGTTCTGCACCCTAATTGGGGCATCGGCCAGCCTTCCCTCCGGATTCCACCCCCAGTCGGAGTAAGCTAACCAGGATCTGGAGACCACCTTAAGATGCTTGGTCTCAGCCAACCCCACTATCTGGAGCCGACAACTGGTTGGGGTGGAGTATGCCCGGAACACCCTTCCCTGTTCAGCAATGGGACTCTCGCCTTTCGAGTGCTCCATGGGGTATCAGCCTCCACTCTTCCCAGAACAAGAACTGGAAGTCAACATATCCTCGGCCCAAATGTTCGTCTGCCGCTGTCAACATACCTGGAGAAGAGCTCGGGTAGCACTTCTCAAGACCAACTCCAGGGATCGTCAACAAGCGGACCGCCGCCGGACTCCAGCTCCCCGCTACCACATTGGGCAGAGGGTATGGCTGTCAACACAAGACCTGCCCCTTCGGGTAGAGTCCCGCAAACTGTTCCCCCATTTCATTGGTCCGTTTACCATCTCTAGAGTCCTTAGTTCCACTGCTGTCCATCTCTTGTTACCCCATACCCTCCGTATTCACCCTACGTTCCATGTGCGTAGGATTAAGCCCGTGTCTCACAGTCCTTTGTCTTCTGTCCCCAGGCCACCCACTCCCCATGTCATTAAAGACCATCCGGCATACACGGTGGGATGTCTCCTGGGAGTTCAACCAAGGGGCAGGGGTTTCCAGTACCTGGTTGACTGGGAGGGCTACGGCCCGGAGGAGAGGTGCTGGGTTCCTGCTACAGACATCCTGGATTCAGCCCTCAACACCGACTTCCACCGCCAACACCCCGGTCAATCAGGTATGCACTCAGGTAGGACTCCAGATAGCGTCTATAGAGGGGGGGGGGGTACTGTCACACCCTGATCAGTTTCACCTGTCCTTGTTATTGTCTCCACCCCCTCCAGGTGTCGATTGTTATCCCTGGTGTATTTATCCCTGTGTTTCCTGTCTCTCTTGGCCAGTTCTTCTTGTGTGTTCCAAGTCAACCAGCGTGTTTTTCCCGTGCTCCTGTCTTTTTCTATTCCTCCCTGTTTTGACCCTTGCCTATTTTCTGGACTCTGTACCCGCCTGCCTGACCATTCTGCCTGCCCTGACCTCGAGCCTGTACCTCCTGAACTGGTTTTGACCTTTTGCCTGTCCACGACCATTCTCTTGCCTACCTCTTTTGGATGTAATAAATATCAAAGACTCAAACCTGCATCTGTGTCTCGCATTGTGCACTTATATCCTGAATTATATACTGTAGAACCACTTGTCTTTTCCAAATCTTTTGTGATACAGTCCCATGGTCCCTCTCCTCAACAGTGCAAGAGTTAGCTGACTGCGATCAATTGACAAAGCAAGGAGGATTAATTTTCTATAGATGCGAATCAGCATGGTGAGGAAAACTGTTCTGTATAAGCCAGAGACGCATGTTGGGGACCCAGGGGAGAGAACAGAGCTATTATTGAAAGAGCGTACAACCCCAGTAAACATTAATTCACCATTAGTTATTACTTACAGTTTGTCTGCTGGGCATGTTGAATGAGACGAATACCTGGAAGACCGTCAGTACAGTTGAAAGTATGGATTATATCCCTCGCGCTCCACGCAGTTCAAGCAATAATAACAACAAAGTCACACCGGTGACGTAACAGCATGGGAAGACGTTCCCCAGCGGTTCATATAAAAACGTACGTCAGACCATGCAATGTCTCAGAGAATCTTCTTGTCCAAAGATTCAGAGTGACAGCAAAGTACTGATGGTCTTCCAGGTATTTGTAGAATCATAATTACATTTGTAACTTCCGTTCTACTTTATACCCTTTAGACCGTCAGTACGTAAGAAAGTACGGATGGCTCACATCAACAAGATCGTGAGGAATAGCACTGCCAACCTTTGATTAATGCGCCGATCGATGACAGGCCTCCCTATACCCTTGTAGTCCTGAGCAATGACATTCACAACCCAGTGTGAAAGCCGAGCAATGCAAGGCCTTTTGACTTCTCACCGGAGCACAGGAACAGCTGGTCTGACTTCTTGTAGTGCTCAAAGGCTTGCATATAGTATTTGAGGGAACAGACGACACAGGAGATTTGCTTGTTACTCCTCTGTATTCTGGAAAGGAGGGGTGCAGTAGGCTCGATGGCTTGGTTGATGTGAAGGGTTAATAAAACCTTAGGCATGAATGGGCCATAAGGTCACACTTAGGTTGTCTGCTTTTCTTCATAGGCAGACAGGACTCATAGAGAGTGCGTTGAGCTCACTCACACGCTTCGCTGATTAAATAGCGAAGAGGAAAGCTGTTTTCAGAAACAACCATTTTATGTCCGGCTCTTCCCTATGCTCAAAAGGGAGGTTTGGTCAAAGTCTCCAATACAAGTGTCAGATCCCAGGATGCCAAGCAGACGGCACTGGGGGGATGCAGCCACTGGACACCCTGTAAGAATTAGCCAACGAGGTAGTGGGCCCCTGCCGATTTAACATCGATGCCTAAGTGGTTTGCCAATATGGCTGAGGCATACACCTTCAAGGTAGAGGCAGAGCGACTTGAGTCCAACAGTGACTGAAGGAAGCTCAGTATGACAGGTACGGAGCAAGACACCGGGTCCTCCACCCTGGTTGAGCACCATTTCCAGCGACCAGCATACATTTCTGGTTGTTGGGGCTCTGTCATTTTGTAACATCTCGATAATAGCCGAATCGCAGCCGATCAGTAGAGGGTTGGGCACTTCGTGGGATTTCCCTCTTTTGATGGCCCTGGATGGTTCCTGGTGAACAATGGCAACCATGCCCTCAACTCTGGCTAGCCGCACTTCCCTCACCTTCACAGGCAGTTAATGCAGGGATCAGAGAGGGACTCTATCAGGTGACCAATGCCTAGGAAGACAGGGCACAGGTCATGACCGTCTTCCATTTGTAGTTCACAAGAGGAGCAGCCTTGCATACTCAGCTGTGTTCTCTCAGCTCAGAATGTGAAGAAAAAATAACAAAAATATATTATGCAAATATATACAAATGAATCCAATTAACTAATACAATAGAAACCAGGAAAGTGTATTACAGAGTAGCTACCACAATACACAGTAAAAGTAGAGAGCTACAATTACCTGGTAGAAATTGAACAGCCTAGCTACTGCAGATGTTTAAGTGTAGGCTTATTCATGTGAAACACGCACAAATTGCTGTCGTTTTGGTAAGCCAAGCTGACGACACACAGTGGCAGCTAGGTTGAGTTGTTAAGCTAGCTAGCTAGCTTGTAGCGTTCTAGTAATATCAGGGGAGAAGGATGCCTGTATAACTGGCTAGGCTAACAACCTTCCTAGACGACGCGCTCTCTATGAGACATGGTTATTCGAGTTTTAAATAGTTTTAAAACTACTGCCCAGTGGCCTCAATGAGCACAACAGTGGAGGATATCATGACAAAGTTAGCACCGAAGTAAGGTGGCCAACACACACACACACACACACACTAGCTGGGGGGCTAAGTCAACGCAAGAAAAGGAAGCCCAATATCCTCCTGTATAAAAGGGATAAGTAGGGGAGAGCTCACACAGCCTTGGAGAGCGAATTTCACGCTTCGACTCACAGGTCACAGGCTGTTAGTTACAGACTGACGGTACACACAACTCACACAGAGTTTAGCTTACTCTACTGGACCTGGGAAGATGCTATCCGAAAAACAGGAGCAGCGGAGCAGACAACTTGTGGGATATGGCTAAGTTAACTTTGCGAGAAGAAATAAGAACTGCCTTCCATTGGTGCTCACATAGGTAAACATAAGTTGGTATCATTATAACCTTCACATTATTTTTTAATGTAGCTCTTTATTGGTATTTCTTTCGACCAATTAGAGGTTTTTGAAGCAGTTTGAACGGATAACTCAGTGAGCAAAAGCCCTCAGATGTGGAGAGTCAACAATTACAAATGACATTGTGCATCCGAAGACCAATACAAAGATTTAACTGATCATGTGCAAACTCTATTCTCTGATCATGTGCAAACTCTATTCTGAGAACCATACCCGGCCAAAACAAAGAAATACAAAAACATAGAAAAGGGAACATAGAATGCCCACCCAAATCACACCCTGACCAAACCAAAATAGAGACATAAAAAGCTCTAAGGTCAGGGCGTGACAAATGTTGTGTTTGCCTGCTTCAAAGTGCTACAGTTTTATTCTGTAAAGTCCATTTTGTTTAATCTCTATTTTCATTTGCCCAGTAGAAATGTACACTCAACTGTTCAACTTGCACAACTTCAGCTCATATATCAAGTGGTCATTTGCATGACTAATGCTTAACTTGGTATGGTTGAGTCCCAGCTAGCACATTTAGTTCCTTGGAAGTTGTGGGAACGTACGTTTCTGGTTTCCCATTCTGGGAGCAAAGCCATACGTTTCCTGACTGGTAAAACTGAACATTTTTTAAACATTCCGAGAACATAATTAACATTTGACCTGTTTAGGGAACATTTATTTTTTGGTTGCAGGGAGGTTCTGAGAATGTTTTTCTTTGGTTCTGAGATGCTCTGAGAATATAGATCAAAATTATAGGTTATTTTGAGGTTTTTGAATAACTTCCGTTAAACTTAATGACACTGGTAGCTTATTTTGGGTTAACTTTTTTGAACACCAAGCACAGATGTAAATTAATTTCCTTAGGCATTAATCATGCAAACAGATCTATTTCTTGTTGTGACATGACGAAATTCACCTATAATCTTTTGCTTTCTATTCATCAAATTACTCCACTGCGCCACCAGGATGGAGCTAGCATGCCACGCATACAGAGCTATTCATTTTAGTCTATTGAAACAGACCCTATTTTAAAGGAAGATCAGGTATGGCAATTAGTGGGTGCGGCCAACACACCTGAAAACGCTTAACAAGATGGAGGATAGAAATAGTTTTGTTGATGCTGAGAACGGAATGTATATGTAACTTTAAACAATGCCACTTTAAATAATGCCACTTTAATAATGTTTACATATATTACAGTACTCATATTGCATGTATTTACTGTATTTTATACCATCTATTGCACCTTGCATATCTAGCTCTAAAAGGCTTCTTAAGAGCATCTACCCCCAAGCCATAAGACTCCTGAACAGCTAAACAAATTGCTACCTGAACTATTGGCAATTACCCCCCCCCCCCCTCCCCACATTTTTACACTGCTGCTACTCTCTGTTTATTATCTATGCATAGTCACTTTACCTCTACCTAAATGTACACATTACCTAAATTACCTTGACTAACCTGTGCCCCCACACATTGACTCTGTACCGGTACCCCCTGTATATAGCCTCGTTACTGTTATTTTATTGTTGCTCTTTAAACATTTATTTTTCTATTTTCTTATTTTTTTTCTTTTTTCTTTTCATTTATTTATTGTTTACTTCAGTTTATTTAGTATATACTTTCTTAAAACGTATGTTTTCTTAACTGCATTTTTGGTTTCACTGTAAGGTCT
The DNA here is from genome assembly GCF_034236695.1 of Oncorhynchus nerka. Taxonomy (NCBI): domain Eukaryota; kingdom Metazoa; phylum Chordata; class Actinopteri; order Salmoniformes; family Salmonidae; genus Oncorhynchus; species Oncorhynchus nerka. The sequence continues at coordinate 73,025,854 of NC_088405.1, forward strand.
ACCTGTTGTATTCGGCGCATGTGACAAATACAATTTGATTTGATTTAATAGATTCACTCCGTGTTCAATAATAGTGGTTAACATGATTTTTTAATAACGAACTCATATCTGTAACCAACACATACAATTATCTGTAAGGTTCCTCAGTTGAGTAGTAAATTCCAAGCACATATTCAAACACAAAGACCAGGGAGGTTTTTCAATGCCTCGCAAAGATGGGTAGATATGTAAAAATGTAAAAAGCAGACCCTGAATATCTCTTTGAGCATAGTGAAGTTATAAATTTGGCTTTGGATGGTGTATCAATACACCCAGTCGTTATAAGGATACAGGCTTCCTTCCTAACTAAGTTGCTGTAGAGGAAAGAAACAGCTCAGGAATTTTACCATGAGGCCAATTTTGATTTTAAAACAGGTACAGAGTTTAATTATTGTGATATGAGAAATCTGAGGATGGATCAACAACATTGTAGTTACTCCACAATACCTTTTTTATTTTTATTTAACCAGGTAGGCTAGTTGAGAACAAGTTCTCATTTGTAACTGCGACCTGGCCAAGATAAAGCATAGCAAAATCGACACATACAACAACACAGAGTTACACATGGAATAAACAAAACATAGTGAATAATACAGCAGAACAAAAGAAAACAAAAAGTCTATGTACAGTGAGTGGAAATGAGGTAAGATAAGGGAGTTAAGGCAATAAATAGGCCATGGTGGCGATGTAATTACGATATAGCAATTTAAACACTGGAATGGTAGATGTAGACCTACATGACAGAGTGAAATAGAAGGAAGCCTGTATAGAATAAAAATATTCCAAAGCATTCATCCTGTTTGCAATAAGGCACTTTACTTTTTTGTCCTGATTACAAAGTGTTATGTTTGGGAAAATCCAACACAACACATCACTGAGTACCACTCTCAATATTTTCAAGCATGGTGGTGGCTGCATCATGTTATCGGTTTGCTTGTCATCAGCGAGGACTAGGGATTTTTTTTAAGACTAAAAGAAACAGAATACAGCTATAAGCACAGGCACAATTGTGGAGGAAAACCTGGTTCAGTCTGCTTTCCAACAGACACCAGGAGACAAATTCACATTTCAGCAGGACAATATACCTAAAACACAAGGCCAAATCTACAATGGAGTTGCTTATCAAGACAACATTGAATGTTCCTGAGTGGCCTACTTAGAGTTACAACTAAGTTACTAAGTCTTTGACCACAATGTGTTGTTACTTTGCTTCCCAAGCCAATCAACTATCCTTCACTATTCCCACAAAGTTGTGGGAAGGTTGTATGCAAAATAACCATAGGACAACTGCACTCTCACCAAAATCCAAGAAACATATGGTTCTCAGAATGTTATGTGCTAGCTGGGTTAAATGCCTGCCCTGAAGGTATCCGCCTGTAAATGTAATAAATCATTATGAATCTGAATAATCGTAATGCTTAATAAAAATATTCCCACAACATTTACTGCGAAATGATGATAGAATGCAATTCATGAGTTAAATTAAACCAGCTTATACTTTTTCCAACACTATATACCCTGTCCACCATTCTGTGTCTATATTTATGCCATGATTCATATCATCAATATTATTTGTGCAATACACAGTCACATATAAATGTCCTCCTACCACAGTGTTAGCTCCGCATCAATCATGTCACTGAGACAGGATATGTGAGAAGGATACACAGTGACACACAGACAGACTGGGGCGGCAGACATTGCCATATCATCTTAAATCCCCACTACTCACATGTGTCTCTGTTTCATCAATACACCGTGATCCATTTTCTCCTGGGTGTCAATGCCAGCGGCAAAATATGCTGGCTGTGTCACGCCCTGACCATAGAGAGCCTTTTTATTTCTCTATTTGGTTAGGTCGGGGTGTGACTAGGGTGGGTACTCTAGTTTTGGTATTTCCATGTTGGCCTGGTATGGTTCCCAATCAGAGGCAGCTGTCTATCGTTGTCTCTGATTGGGGATCATATTTAGGCAGCCCTTTCCCACTAGGTTTTTGTGGGATCCTGTTTGTGTGTAGATGCCTTGAGCACTGCCTAGCTTCACGTTCGTTTCGTTACTCTTTATTTTTTTGTGAGTTTCATTTAACAAACATGTGGATCTCTACGCACGCTGCGCATTGGTCCGATTCTTACAACAATGTTCGTGACAGGCTGGTTATTTGAGCTGGGATGGAATTGTTTTCTGTGTTGCTTGCCTTGGAAAATGTCCTCTCTCTCTCTCTCTCTCTCTCTCTCTCTCTCTCTCTCTCCCTCTGAATTTAATTTAGATTGAACACTAACTGTATTAAAGATCCAATGCAGCTGGTTTAATCTCAATATCAAATGATTTCTGGGTAACAATTCAGTACTTTATTGTGATTGTTTTGGTAAAAAATACAAATAAAATTGCTTCTTAGCAAAGGGAAATTTCTCAAGCAATAATTTTTTAGGACTGTCTGGTCTGAGTGGTCTGACAGGGAAAGGGGGTAACTGAACATTTGCTGGTATTGGCAGAAAGGCTAGGAACTCTCTTTCTTATTGGTCTATTAACCTCTTACAGCTACCCCCCTACTTTTTTCAATTTCCGCCGGAAGACATACCTAAATCTAACTGCCTATGGCTCAGGCCCAGGAAAGAAAACACTCTGAAGTGTGTGTAAATGTGAATTGAATGTAGGAGAATATAACACAATAGATCTGGTTTAGATAATACAATGAAAAAACCATATGTTTTTTCATTTTTATTGTTGTATCATCATCTTTAAAAATGAACAAGACAAAACAAACATTCAGATAGGATGATGGGGCCAATTTCAGTGAAAAACATAAGAGGGCAACAGTACTTGTGCAAAGTTTCAGAATGATAACTTCCAAAATGAGTGTGCTACATGACATTTATCATGAAGTCACCCAGGTGTCCCACACAAGTAGCCCAAATGTACCCAAGTGGCCAAATTGGTGAAGTTATACATTTTCATTGGAATAACTATATACAAAATACCACACCCCCCCATAAATGGAGAAAAACATGAAAAATATAAATTTACAAAATAACACTTTCAATTGACCCATCAGGTTTGGTTGTGTTACAAACAAACCAGTTGATTGCAATGAAACCAAACATGACTGGAAAAGTCACATTCTGTGTGTGTATTTACATCGAATGTGTCGTCGAAAATGGAATGAGACGGAATTCACGACACAAGCGGTTCACAAAATGTTTTGTGTTAGGCTATAAAAATGGATTTTCAAACAAAAGACCATTCATTGTGTAACAATGAGCATTGGGATTGCAAACAGAGGAAAATCGTCAAAGGTAAACTATTTATTTTATTGCCGTTTGTGATTTTGTTACGCCTGTGCTGGTTGAAATAGTTGTTTTTTGAGGGGCTCTATCCTCAGATAATCGCATCGTATTCTTTTGCAGTAAATCCTCTTTAAAATCTGACAACGCAGTTGGATTAGCAAGATTCTAGGCTTTCGAAACATGTATTTTCATGAATGTTTAATATGACTATTTATGTAGTGTTACGGATACAGTTATCCTGTGTGTGTGTGTATCCTGTGTGTGTGTTTCTTTTCTCTCCTTCTCCCCTCACAGGTGAAAATCATCACTCCCCAATCAATCAACAATCAATCATCAATCAGAAGACACACCTCCTCCTATTTCCTACCCTATCACAGTTCCTTCCCCATGGTTTTAAAAAAAGATTCGTAACATGTAGCGATCACCGTATGTTGTCGAATTTCATCCCGCTAACGGGTTCGAGAGGTTAACCAATTTACATCATGGTGATGTCACTATGGAAGGTCAAAACTCCATTCCACCAAAACAGGCTGAAAATTCAGACAGTCTTTTCAAACATCTATTACAGTAAAAGGGTGTGATCATCATTTTCACAATTTCACAGTATTATTCCAACCTCATAGTGTGGAAATATATATAAAACATTGGCAAATCATGTTTTTGACTGCACTGGGGCCCTCTGCTGAGACTGTAAAGTCTCAGCAGAGGGCACTACTGAGTAGATTTAAAAAAAAGTCCAGTCTAGCAGCTCAATAGGTTGTACCAGTGCAATTACTCAAATGATTCACCTTAATTCATACTGTACAAACAGGAGGAGTGGTTGAATATTCTCTGCAAACATATGAGATCCAATGGTGGTGGTGGTGTGTCTGTGTGTGAGTGCAGACTTTAGCAAGGAGTGTTGAAAGGTGCAGCTGAACCCCAGATGGTGAGGATGATTATACCAGGGCCCGGTTTACCAAATGCATCTTAAGGCTACGTTCATTGTTAAAACGAACCTTCATCAGAGCATCGTTAACTCACTGAGCTGTTTCCCAAAACCCTCGGGAAACCGGGCCCTGGGCTGGCATGCAGGGTTCAGCCTCTTCCAGAGCCATACTCGTTTTGTGTGCTGTTTCCATTACACTCCTGCTGGTGTGGAGATAGACATAGCACGGGCCAGGGCCCGGTTTCCCGATAGCGATGGAACTTAGGTTTCCAGGTTTTTAACGATGCATCTTTCATACAACAGCCGAAGATGTAACTATCACATGGAATGATTTGACGCTGGAGAGACAAAGCAGGTACGGGGAGTCAAACATTTAATAAGGAACGGACATGGAATGAGACAGGAACAGCGTCAGAATAGAAGACAACAAAGACAAAAAACAATCAATGCATCAGCGGGGAACAGAGCTGGGGAACTGACAAATATTATTTATCCAGGGGAGCCCAATTTAGATATGGATCTCATTCATAATTTTGCCCTGAGAACAAACAACTCACAACATGATAATTCAATAAATCAATAAAACAGCAAAAATAAACTACAAGATACAGCATATACCATACAGACACAACAAAAATATCACATTTTATTAGTCACATGCGCCGAATACAACAGATGTACAACTTACAGTGAAATGCTTACTTATAAGTCCTTAACCAACAATGCAGTTTAAGAAAAATAAGTGTTAAGAAAGTAAAAAGTAAAAAATTAATAAATAAAAAAGAAGAAAACAGAAAAATAACAAATGATTAAATAACAACAATAAAATAACAGTAGCAAGGCCATATACCGGGGGTGCTGGTACAGAGTCAATGTGCGGGGGCACTTGTTAGTCAAGGTAATTGAGGTAATAGGTACATGTAGGTAGACGTAAAGTGACTATGCATAGATCATGAACAGAGAGTAGCAGCAGCATAAAAATGGGGGGGGGGGGGCAATGTAAATAGTCTGGGTAGCCATTTGATTAGCTGTTCGGGAGTCTTATGGCTTGGGGGTAGAAGCTCCTGTACTTCTTGCCGTGCGGAAGCAGAGAACAGTATGACTAGGGTGGATGGAGTCTTTTTAGGGACATTTTTAGGGCAATTCTGAGGTCTTGGATGGCAGGAAGCTTGGACACAGTGATGTACTGTAGTGCCTTGCGGTCGGAGGCCGAGCATGCCATACCAGGTGGTGAAGCAACCAGTCAGGGTGCTCTCGATGGTGCAGCTAAAGAACTCTTTAAGGATCGAAAGGACTCTTTTTAGTGTCCTGAGGGGGAACAGGCGTTGTTGTGCCCTCTTCACAACTGTCTTTGTGTGTTTGGACCATGATAGTTTGTTGGTGATGTGGGCAGCAAGGAACTTGAAGCTCTCAACCTGCTCCACTACACCCCTGTCGATGAGACTGGGGGTGTGCTCGGTCCTCCTTTTTCTGTAGTCCACCATTGTCTCTTTTGTCTTCATCAGGTTGAGGGAGAGGTTGTTATCCTGGCACCACACTGCCAGGTCTCTGAGGTCCTCCATGTAGGCTGTCTCATCGTTGTTGGTGATCGGTCCTATCACTGTTGTGTCATCGGTAAACTTAATGATGGTGTTGGAGGTGTGCTTGGCCTTGCCGTCATGGTTGAACAGGGAATACAGGAGGGGACTGACCACTCACCCCTGAGGGTCCCCCACGTTGAGAATCAGCGTGGCAGATGTGTTGTTACTTACCCTTACCACCTGGGGGCGGCCCATCAGGAAATCCAGGATCCAGTTGCAGAGGGAGGTGTTCAGTCCCAGGATCCTTAGCTTATTGATGAGCTTTGAGGGCACTATGGTGTTGAACGCTGAGCTGTAGTCGATGACATAGCATTCTCACATAGGTGTTCCTTTTGTCCCGGTGGGAAATGACAGTGTGGAGTGCACCTCTGCTGTCTTCAACCAGGATCTCAGCGATCACTGTCTCATTGCCTGCGTCCGTAATGGGTCTGCGGTCAAACGGCCAGCCCTCTTCACTATCAAACGCTCCCTAAAACACTTCAGCGAGCAGACCTTCTGATCGACCTGGCCTGGGTATCCTGGAAGGATATTGACCTCATCCCATCAGTAGAGGATGCCTGGTCATTCTTTAAAAGAGCCTTCCTCGCCATCAGAAATAAGCATGCCCCATTCAAAAAATGTAGAACCAGGAACAGATATAGCCCTTGGTTAACTCCAGACCTGACTGCCCTTGACCAGCACAAAAACATCCTGTGGCGTACTGCATTAGCATCGAATAGCCCCTGCGATTTGCAACTTTTCAGGGAAGTTAGGAACCAATACACACAGGCAGTTAGGAAAGCAAAGGCTAGCTTTTTCAAACAGAAATTTGCATCCTGTAGCACAAACTCCAAAAGGTTCTGGGACACTGAAGTCCATGGAGAATAAGAGCACCTCCTCCCAGCTGCCCACTGCACTGAGGCTAGGAAACACTGTCACCACCGATAAATCCACGATAACTGAGAATTTCAATAATAATTTTTCTACGGCTGGCCATTCTTTCCACCTGGCTACCCCTACCCCGGTCAACAGCTCTGCACCCCCCCCCCACAGCAAGTTGCCCAAGCCTCCCCATTTCTTCATCACCCAAATCCAGATAGCTGATTTTTTTTGCCGCAGTTGTTGCAACCCCTATTACTAGACTGTTCAACCTCTCTTTTATATCGCCTGAGATCCCCGAAGATTGGAAATGCTGCCGCGGTCATCCTCTAGACCCAAACTGTTACAGACCTATTTCTATCCTACCCTGCCTTTCTAAGGTCTTCGAAAGCCAAGTTAACAAACAGATCACCAAGATTTAGAATCCCACTGTATCTTCTCCGCTGTGCAATCTGGTTTCCGAGCCGGTCATGGGGACACCTCAGCCACGCTCAAGGTCCTACACGATATCATAACCCCCATCGATAAAAGGAAATACTGTGCAACTGTATTCATTGACCTGGCCAAGACTTTCGACTGTCAATCACCACATTCTTATCGGCAGACTCAAAAGCCTTGGTTTCTCAAATGATTGCCTCGCCTGCTTCACCAACTACTTCTCAGACAGAATTCAGTGTGTCAAATCGGGGTTCTGTTGTCCGGACCTCTGGCAGTCTCTATGGGGGTGCTACAGGTTTCAATTCTCAGGCCGAATCTTCTCCCTGTATACATCAATGATGTCGCTCTTGCTGATGGGGATTCTCTGATCCACCTCTATGCAGACAACACCAATCTGTATACTTCTGGCTCTTCTTTGGACATTGTGTTAATTAACCCCCAGACAAGCTTCAATGCCATACAACTCTCCTTCCGTGGCCTCCAACTGCTCTTAAATGCTAGTAAAAACAAATGCATGCTCTTCAACTGATCGCTGACACCACCTGCCCGCCTGTCCAGCATCACCACTCTGGACGGATCTGACTTAGAATATGTGGACAACTACAAATACCTAGGTGTCTGGTTAGACTGTAAACTCTCCTTCCAGACTCACATTAAGCATCTCTAATCCAAAATGAAATCTGGAATCGGCTTCCTATTTTGCAACAAAGCATCCTTCACTCATGCTGCCAAACATACCGTCGTAAAACTGACTATCCTACCGATCCTTGACTTTGGCGATGCCATTTACAGAATAGCCTCCAACACTCTACTCAGCAAATTGGATGCAGTCTATCACAGTGCCATCTGTTTTGTCACCAAAGCCCCATATACTACCTACCACTGCAACCTGTATGCTCTCGTTGGCTGGCCCTCGGTTCATATTCGTCGCCAAACCCACTGGCTCCAGGTCATCTATAAGTCTTTGCTAGGTAAAGCCCTGCCTTATCTCAGCACACTGGTCACCATAGCAGCACCCACCCTTAGCACGCGCTCCAGCAGGTATATTTCACTGGTCACCCCCAAAGCCAATTCCTCTTTTGGCCACCTTTTCTTCCAGTTCTCTGCTGCCAATGACTGGAACGAATTGCAAAAATCACTGAAGCTGGAGACTCATATCTCCCTCACTAACTTTAAGCATCAGCTGCCAGATCACTGCACCTGTTCATAGCCCATCTGTAAATAGCCCATCCAACTACCTCATCCCCATATTGTATTTGTTTTTTTGCTCCTTTGTACCCCTGTATCTCTATTTGCACATTCATCTTCTGCACATCTATCACTCCAGTGTTTAATTGCTAAATTGTAATTACTTTGCCTCTACGGCCCATTTATTGCCTTACCTCCCTAATTTACCTCATTTGCACACACTTTTCTATTGTGTTATTGACTGTACGTTTGCTTATTCCATGTGTAACTCTGTGTTGTTGTTTGTGTCACACTGCTTTGCTTTATCTTGGCCATGTCGCAGTTATAAATGAGAACTTGTTCTCAACTGGCTTACCTGGTTAAATAAAGGTGAAATAAAAAATAAAATAAAAAATAGATGGATCTGTTGGGGCGGTATGCAAATTAGAGTGGGTCTAGAATTTCTGGGATGTTGGTGTTGATGTGAGCCATGACCAGCCTTTCAGAGCACTTCATGGCTGATGCTCTCATGCATGCTTCAGTGTTGTTTGCCTCGAAGCATTCATAGAAGCAATTTAGCTCATCTGGTAGGCTTGTGTCACTGGGAAACTTGTAGCTGTGCTTCCCTTTGTAGTCTGTAATAGTTTGCAAGCCCTGCCACATCCGATGAGCATCGGAGCTGGTTTAGTATGATTCAATCTTAGTCCTCTATTGATGCTTTGCCTGTTTGATGATTAGTTGGAGTGCATAGCAGGATTTCTTATAAGCGTCCGGGTTAGAATCCCGCTCCTTGAAAGCGGCAGCTATACCCTTTACCTCAGCCTGGATGTTGCCTGTAATCCATGGCTTCTGGTTGGGGTATGTACGTACGGTCACTGTGGGGACGACGTTATCGATGCACTTATTGATTGAGGAAACTCCTTGACTTCCCTGCCGAAGAAAATTACATCGGAATCTGGGATCATCAGTGACCGAACTGAAATTTGTGATGTTTTTTAATAAGCATTTTATTTCTGCTGGTTTTCTTCTTGAAAGAATGGCCAACGTGATCCGTACCTCTCTATTGTTTCAGTCCCTCGGCCTTCAGCTGATGTGGAAAACAGTAAGCCGGTTTTTAATTTTCAAAAAGTCACAGAAGATGAGGTCTTATCTGCACTATCTGCTATAGATTCTAAGAAACCATTAGGCGCTGACAATGTGGATCCATATTTTCTCAAGTGTGCGGCACCTATTATTGCTGGTGTAGTGACGCATATTTTTAATCAAACATTTGTCCTAGGAAAGATTCCTAAATCTTGGAAAACAGCTTTTGTTTTACCACTCCTCAAGGGAGATGATGGTAGTGAATTGGATAATTATCGGCCCATCTCCTGTTTGGCTAAAATTTTAGAGTCACTGGTGAATAAGCAACTACAATCTTTTTTAACTGTTAACAATACTATTTCTAGTAATCAATCTGGCTTAGACCTAAACACAGTACTATTACGGCCACTGTACGTGTTGTAAATGATATTACTAATGCCCAAGATAATAGAAAGTACTGTGCCACCTTGTTCATAGATTTATCTAATGCTTTTGACACTGTAGACCATGCTATACTTTTGGGTAAGCTGTCGTCAATAGGACTGGGATTGGATGTCTGTCGTTGGTTTCATGACTATCTAAAGGATAGAAGTCAGGCTGTTAGAGTCGACGGCATCCAGTCAGAGCCATTGGAGTTGGTTAAAGGGGTCCCACAAGATTCTATACTTGGTCCATTACTGTTCACTCTACATAAACAATATCGGTGATGAGATAAGAAAGTGTCAAATTAATTTATATGCTGATGACACTGTCATGTACTCTATCGCTTCAACGGCTGACCAAGCATTATCACTATTAGAAACAAATTTTAAGATAATACAAGGGTCTTTTATACAGCTGAAACTTGTTTTAAATGCAAAGAAAACACATTTTATGATTTTTAATAGGTTCAAGAAGTTGGTTGAAAATACACTTGCACTTACGAGCTTAGATGGTTCTCGAATTAATCAGGTCTCTGCATATAAATCCTTAGGGATATGGTTGGATGATAATCTGTCTTTTAAAATGCATATTGACAAACTTTGTAAACGGCTAAAAATCAAGCTAGGCTTCCTCTATAGAAACAGGACATGCTTGTCCTCTACAAATAGAAGACAAATTGTGCAAGCTACTTTTATGTCTGTTATAGATTATGGGGATATTATTTACATGCATGCTAAGGCATCAACACTTAAGTCGCTGGATGCTACTTATCATTGAGCACATAGGTTTATTACGGGTGCTAGCTACAGAACTCACCACTGTGTTTTATATCAAAAATTTGGGTTGAACTACGCTGTCGTGAGACGAGAACAACACGCTCTCGTGTTTGTCTATAAAGCACTTCTGAATAAGCTACCTTCTTATTTATCATCACTCATCAATATTAGAATTAGAATTCCTAAAACCAGGTCTCAAGCATGGATTACACTTGAGGCCCATGCAATTTCCACAGAGTTGGGTATGGCTGCCTTTTCCTGCTACGCTCCTTGCCTATGGAATAGCCTGCAAACTAAATGTAATCTTGAGACTCTTGTCCCCCTTGCTCATTTTAAACATTTATTGGAACATTTTTTATTTTTGTATTGCTTGTAACTGTTTCGGGTAATGCAAGTTATTGTGCTGTTAGTAGAATAACCTGTGTGTAAATGAAATCTGTTGCTGTATTTTTTTGTGTTATCTGTGATCGTTTTGTTTGTCTTGTTTAGTTTTTTAATCATTGTACCTAAACTGTATATGTAAACATGTATACACAGGGCCCAGCTGTAAAAGAGACCTTGGTCTCAGTCTGTGTTCCTTGTTTGATTGATGAAGCCAATGACTGATGTGATGTACTCCTCAATGTCATTGGAAGAATCCAGGAACATATTCCAGTCTGTGCTAGCAAAACAGTCCTGTAGCTTAGCATCTGCGTCATCTGACCACTTCCGTATTGAGCGAGTCACTGGTACTTCCTGCTTTAGTTTTTGCTTGCAAGCAGGAATCAGGAGGATGGAGTTATGGTCAGATTTGCCAAATGGAAGGCGAGGGAGAGCTTTGTGCGTGTCTCTGTGTGTGGAGTAAACGTGGTCGAGAGTTTTTTTCTTCTGGTTGCACATGTAACATTCTGGTTAAAAAAAATTGTAAAATGGATTTAAGTTTAGATCATGGCTCCCCCCCTCACTCTCTCACCTAAACCCACATTTTGTTATCTCAGGTCATAAATTCCTGGAAGAAACTCTCTCTCAGTTTCTGAGAGTGAGAGAGTGCCATGATAGGGTCATTTTGCCAAGATTTTGAGTGTATGTAGAAAATAGTCCAATCAGATGATTAAGGTGTGATAACTATATTTTGTATTTCTTTTGTTTAGGCTTTCATTCCTAATTTTCTTTGACACTTAGGAAGTGATAGAGCCATTAACAAGATCCCCATACAACCATCACTTAATGCCACAACGCCGCTCATTTGGGAAGAAAACTTTTGAGAATGTGGGAATGGTCTGTGGACAGTTAAGCGTCAGTTATGATGAGTGTGTTTCATTTGGTGATCTCATGAAGGACAGGAAACAGACATAACGGTATCTCTTAAAGTGTACATTTCCCATCTGTCAGGTTTACATCTAAATATTGTGAAAAGTATGTGATTAAACATGAAACTATTTGTGAAAAGATTTAATGTGATATTAACCTTCTAAATGAGAGTATGGATTTTCATATAAAGATAAACTAGTCAGTGGCCACACCCCCGTGGGCCCAGACATCACATAAGGTGTCATGGACCGCCCTTTTCTACTGAAACGTATAAAACCCACTCCTGATGAAATTCACACCAGACCACGCAAACCCCAGTGTAAGCTAAGGTTGCCGATGGTTGAATTTCTAAGACCAAACATGCCGGGTGACGCTGGTGTGTGAAGTAGTTTAAACTACAACTCTACCAAAGGACAAGACTATACCACGTGGAGCATTGGCTACACGGCTGGAAATGGTTAAACTCTGAGAATATCGATTCGTTATAGAATAAGTGAGAAATTCTAGATGACACAAATTACTAGTCTGCAGCTAGAATTTCCATAAACTTAGGACAAGAATACAGACAACCGCCGAAACATCTATCTATGACAACATTTCTGAATGGTACTCCGAAGCTCCATTCTAACAACCACAAAATACTTTGATTTTCGGGGAAACGCAACGAGAGAGACTCTGATGAACTCTCCAGCAGACGGACCGGAGTTCAACAGAGAAGACAACAACGGCATACGGTGTAAATATAATTTGCAATTTCTTTTCGATTGAGCGGTCGTTCATGTAAAGTATTAGCAATTTTTACAAGTGTAAATATCCTCTGAGTTTTCCGCTCTTGAACCGCCCACCCCTTTCTTTTGTCTACCAAGCCGCATATCGGTTTCATCCGCTAGGGACTTTTCTTTGTATCATGTAGCAACCCAATGTATAATACCTACTGTTTGGTTGTTGTATTTTGTATTTCTGTGATTTGAATAGTTAGTAAATAAATAATTAAACCAATTTGTATATCACTGATTCATAATTTATGCTAGGGTTCGTGCAGATAACCAAGAATTTTACAACGTTCAGATGAGACTGACGGAAGGTAACAGGTAATAATTCATTAATAGAAGACTAATTGATCAGATAATAAAATATCTGAAGAGTTATATTTGGAAAATTATAACTTTGTAATCTCAACATTTTCTGTGGTGCACCGACTTCCTAGTTAATTAAAGTTTACATGATTAGTTTAAACATGTAATAATAATTACACATAGAGAATTGATTTGATAAAATAAGTCTTCACATTTAAGGATACTAAAGACACAACACCTGCATTACAGTCCCCAGCCACTAGGAGCGCCTTATACAGCTCATTGAGTGCAGTCTTAGTGCCAGAATTGGTTTGTGGTGGTAAATAGACAGCTACGAAAAATATAGATGAAAACTTTCTTGGTAAATAGTGTGGTCTACAGCTTATCATGATGTACTATACCTCAGGCGAGTAAAACCTTAATATTAGATTTCGTGCACCAGCTGTTATTTACAAATAGACACAGACCGCCACCCCTTGTCTTACCAGAGGCAGCTGCCGATGCACCGAAAACACAGCCCACTGTATGTTATCCATGTCGTCGTTCAGCTACGACTCAATGAAACATAAGATATTACAGTTTTTAATGTCCCGTTGGTAGTATAGTCTTGATCGGAGCTCATCCATTTTATTATCCAATGATTGCACGTTGGCTAATAGGACTGATGGTAGAGGCAGATTACGTACACACCGTCGGATCCTTACAAGGCATCCCGAGCTACATCCCCTATATCTCTGTCTCTTCTTCATGCAAATGACGGGGATTTGGGCCTTGTCGGGTGAATGAAGTAAATCCTTTGCGTCTTTGTCCAGTACGAGGTGAGTAATCGCTGTCCTGATATCCAGAAGCTCTTTTTGGTCATAAGAGACAGTGGCAGAAACATTAACAATATCTACACTGTATTTCTGATCAATTTGATGTTATTTTAATGGACAAAAAAAAGAAGCTTTTCTTTCAAAAACAAGGACATTTAAGTGACCCCAAACCTTTTAACGATAGTGTTAATTAACCACCACAATCAACCAAAACACTTGCACACCTCATTGAATTCATCCCTCATCAGTGTTCTAAACTGCCCTATTGGCACAAGAGATCCAAGATTGAATGATGTTTGTAAATTATTCTAAACATTTGGGGGCTTTAAAACTAAAGGCTGATTTACATAGGTTGGTAGAGACACGAGGGCCCAACCCTGTGAGTGAGTTTGGTGCCCCGTATTTGTATACTTTAACAGAGAAGTGAGATATGTTGGAAGCTTGTGCATAACAGCTTTGTAATCAAAAAGGGAGAAGTGAAGTGATCTATGGAAATTAAGAGAGGTCCAGCCAACCTTCTGATAAAGCATGCAGTGATGAGTATTAAACCTGTCACCTGTGATAAAGGGCACTATGGTGTCCTGCATCCAGGAATTTAGAGTAGTGGCTGCTGCATTCTGATAAATGGTGTCACCAAACTCAAAAGCTGGCAGGAAGGTTGCCTGTACAACATGCTTCCTTCTGTTTAGGGAGAGACATGATCTAGTTAAATAAAATAAGTCTATTTTAAATCTCAGCTTCTTAACTAGCTTATCCGTATGTTTTTTTTTTTTTTTATTCAAATTTTTGTCAATCCAAAAGCCCAGATATTTATTGGCAGGAATCTGCACAATAAAATAACTATTCGATGCATAAATGTGTAAACCATTTGAAATATTTCTATGAGAATTAGAAAACCACATACATTTAGTTTTTCCTCATTAAGTACCAATTTAAATCAACAAGGCTTTGTGCAAGGCAACAAAATCTGATTGCAGCTCTAACATCCTGGTCAATAGTAGGGGCAAAAGAGTACATAACAGTGTCTTATGCATACAGATGAATGTTAGAGATTTTTGCAGGTAGACCAATATTATTTATATACAGTAAATATTAAAGAGGACAGGTCCCAAAATCTACCTCTGTGGGACTCCTTTAAAAATATTGAGGCAGCTTGACTTGACACCATCAGAAAGCACACATTGTTTCCTGTCTGACAGATAGTTCTCAAACCACTTGCAAGACGCCTGGTCGAGTCCCACTTCAGACAACCTCTGCATGAGTAGGAGATAGTCGACAGTATCAAAGGCCTTGGATAGGTCTGTAAATATGGCAGCACAGTAATTCTTATGATCTAAGCAATTTAACACATCATCTAAGACAAGCGTAACTGCTGAAACGGTGCTATGTCAAGGTCTTAAACCAGGCTGGTGCACATTAACAATATAATTTGTAGTAAAAAAAAAGTTTTTTGCTGACAGTTGGCCAGTGACTTTAATATTTTTGTAAGGCAAGATAGTTTAGAAATTGAGTGGTAGTTATCTAGGTCAGAAGGATCCCCACTTTGTGAAGGGGGAGGACATGCGCCACCTTCCAGATCTTAGGAATAGCACCAGAAGTAATTATTAAATAAATAAAACATGTGGGTCAAATGTTCTACAATGAGGGGGGCAGAAAGCTGCAGTAGAAAGGGAGCAACCATTTTTTTGGCCCTCCAGCACTACTTCCAGCAGCATCTGGTCTCCCATCCAGAGACAGACCAGGACCAATGCTGCTTAGCTTCAGAGGCAAGCCAGCAGTGGGATGCAGGGCGGTATGCATGCTGTGAAGTTTTCTTTTTTAAAGTGCATTATTCTCTGCCATCTGTTTAGAGGTGAATAAAGGACTCCCTCTAGTGGAACTTGAGGTATTTTCAGAAACCATTCTCCCAAAAAGATGGTCAGCTTAGACAAACGGTTATTAAAAGCACTACAAATGTTATTTTTGTCTGTTACAGGACCAGAGGCTGTTATAACCTGCTGGGGCAATAAGCTCCTATTACCACCGACGGCTGCAAATATTGAGGTGGCTTATTCTTATAGTAACCCAATACAACCCACTGGGCACAGATGTCAATTCAATGTCTATTTCACATTGGTTCAATGTAATTTCATTGAAATGACGTGAAAACAATGTTGATTCAACCACTGTGTGTCCTGTAGGAAATTAACACAGATTTAGCACTTTGTTGCGCACATGTTAGGCTATACATCGTGATATAACTTCATTGATTGAACAACATTTCTTATTTCAATATGACTGAAATAGGCCAATAGCCTACTGTTTATGTTTGAATGCAGTCATCTCTGTTTTAATTTGAAGCATCCTTTTATACGTTGCTTATTTGTATCAATTGCAAAGACATTGGCAACATTGTATTTGTAGTCAAATTTGTTCTGAAATTATCAGCAGTCACAGAGAGATGGATAAATCATGTTATTCTATGTTTAGTGGAGATCTTCTGTGTATAAAATGATGTGAGAGAGCAAAAAAAGCCTCTAACGACTGTTCTACAGGTGGTCTGAGCCAGGTGCTAGACCACGAGCAATGTTAATAACAATGGTTTTGGGAAACAGCTCAGAGATTTAACGATGCTCCTACGAAGGTTCTAATGATACTTTTTTTGCCAAGAGTGTGCAAAGCTGTCATCAAGACAGAATATAAAAGAATATAAAATATAAAATATATTTTTATTTGTTTAACACTTTTTTGGTTACTTCATGACTCCATATGTATTATTTCATAGTTTTGACGTCTTCACTATTTTTCTACAATGTAAAAAATAGTAAAATAAAGAACAATCCTTTAATTAGTAGGTGTGTTCAAACTTTTGACTGGTACTATATAAATATATACATACATATACACATATTTTTAAAAGATATTTTCCTTCATTATTTTCCACTAACCCTACCACTCCTCCCCTACTTCAAGCTTAAAAAATGTAACATTATTTATCTTTTGTTTGTTTTTACTCCTATTCATCTGCTACCCTCAACCCATCCCATCTATTTCTGAAGACCATCCAGTTCGATTTCTATTCTATTTTCACGAACGTTCTGAACCTTTCTATTCTCATAGTTTATACAGATTGTAAATTAAAGATAACATTTTTGCTAAAAGTATTATAATATTATTGATCGATTGACTATGACTTTTCAGATCACCCAGTAGTGCTATCTGCAGAGATAGCTCCAGGTAAATGTTGCAATTCTTCTGCCCTTCCTGGACCTGTGACCAAAAACAAGCTATATATGGACAGTACCAAAACAAATTATCTAATGATTCTGTCTCTTCTAATGATAATGTGTGCGTGTGTGTGTGCGCATGTGTGCTGTAGTAGAAGAAACACTGCCTGTCAGGAATGTCTGGCCTAAGCCACAATGGCCTGAGCGGAACTGAACTGTGCCATGTAGCCCCGCAGACCCAGAAGAGTTTATTTTAGCCTCTGTCTTTGATTGGACCAATCAGCCTTGATTCTGTTCCACCATGAGAGCCATTACCGGAGCCTGGCTGAGCTCGCTCTCTCTCTCTGTGGGCAGAAGCTCCACTGTATCGACATCCAGGCCTGGGAAGAAGAGCCTCTCTCTACTCTCTTCCCAGCTGTGTATGGTCTGCCAAGGTCAGGAGCAGCCAGGATGATCTGATGGAGGGAATTCAACCAGCACTTAGATTAATCCTACTGAGCATGTCCTTGGTCCTACAATGTCTGTCTATTGATATTGCAACCTTTCTCTGAGTGCATATTGTGTGCACGATGTCATGTGTGTTCAGCTGTATTGTACATATTGTCCCTTCATGGTGCACTTCATTTGGCACTCAATTAGTGGTACCGCTGTTATTTGAGAAAATAGGAACTAATGAGGGATGCCAACAGGGTGAAATCTGCCGTGCCTAGATGACCGTGCCATTCATCTATGGTGCCTAAAATCTAGATAACCGTGTCAGCCAATCTATTGTATCCTTCTGGTGGTTTTAGCGTAACAGACTTTAGCACCCCCCCTCCTCAGAGGGCGTCACAGGGTTCCTCTGAGCCTCCATTTTTGGTGCTCTGATTTTTCCTCTGCCACGGGTAACATGCTCCCATTTTTCCAGTGAGACGGCTGGCTGGGGCTTCCTTCGCCTCAATCTGCCTGGAGGAGAGAGTCTCATTCTAGAGGTGTCTCTGGGTGCATCTCCATAGTCTGAAGTGGTTTCCTCCCCACATTTACTCTCCACATTTACTCTCCTTCATCTTCCGTAATTAGGAAAAGAACCAGGAACTTCCTTTCGACTGTCCACTTGATTTCGTATCAGTGCAAGAAGGAAAGAAGAGGAGGAGAGGAAACCACTATAGTTGGATTTGTTTGGGGATTCGTCATGTCTTCATTCATTTGCTTCATATGTATGAAGCCGATATTGTGCAATGTAAATCACTACATATTATTATTTCCCTGACCCCATATTATGATTAGACAAGTGATTGTTCTGGTCCCAACCAGAGTTGGAACCAGTTCAGGGAACATTTTGGGAGGAACAGAATCAGCACCACAAAATAAAGTGATCTACTGTATACTATTTCGGAATATAACTGTTATTTTAAAACCATGGGAACCGGTTAATAATGTAAATTTACATTCCGGGAATTTTTTCCAGTCCCTCAAAAACCACAACAAAGCACCTATGCAAAGCCTTCACTCTGTCACTCTGAAACTTATTCCAGTGTCTGCCTGACAGCTGAAAATCTTTGCCAGTGTGTGTTCATGTGTAGGCCCCTCCCCCACCGAAGCATAGTCAAATAGCCTGTTGACATTACAAGCGTGATTCAGAAATTAAGTAGAGAGATTTTTAATTAAAGAATGGATTCACATTTTCAATGCTCGTTAAGGATACTATAGTTACCACATTTCACATTGGATTTATTAACTACAAAAAGGTAAGAAGTTTTTATTTGACTTCTTGTTCCCCTCTGTACACACAAGCTAGCTGGTCCAAGTTCAAAGACATTCAAAGTTGCTTCATAGAAGCCACTCCTCCATAGGTATAATTCTGTGAGCCTAATTCAGATAATACATGAAATAAAAGCTAGATGCCCTGTGCTTTAAGCCAGGCCTACTCTTTCACCCTCTCTCGCACTCTCTCCAGCCGCAAAATGTCAGTCGAATCTAGCGCCCAACACTCATCTGTAAATAGCTTGCGTGCTCCATAGCAAGCTGCACTATCCGCACTGATTGGCAATGAAGTAATTTAATGTGGAATTAATGTAAATTTCACAGGTTTAATGATGATGATTTCAGAGGTTTAAAAAGGAACAGAAAGGAACAATATAAAATATTACTTTTTTGGTTCGAACAGTGGAAAGGAACAAAAAAACTTAAGGGTTCTGTTCAGAACGAAACGATTGGAAAATAATTTAGGTTCCAACCCCTGGTCCCAACACAATATATTATGGCGGCACCTGCTCTTGAGGTGGAGGCCTAGAGAGGCATGTCATAAAGCATTTAAATTGATATCTGATGGGTACCTACAGTATGTTATACATACACTACAGTGGAGGCTGCTGAAGGGAGGACGGCTCATAATAATGTCTGCTATGGAGTCAATGGAGATATATCAACCACATGGAAACCACATCTTTGATGTGTTTGTTACCATTCCATTGACTCCATTATTATGAGCCGTCCTCCCCTCAGCAGCCTCCAATGATACACTATAATAAACATACATAACATATCATATCTATCTGGTATCATAGGTGTTGTTCAAAGGGGGGCCCTTGGCTCTATCTGTGATAGTATTACAGATAGACTGTAGTATTATCAAAGAGAAAATGATGATGTATTGTGTAATGCAGTTTCATTTCTCCTACCAGGGTACCAATGAGGACACAGGGGAATGGCCCTGCATGGAAAAATCTGATTCGGGCAGGAGAAACCATTAACGCTCAGTCTGTGCTGCTGTCACTTGCCCACAGTATTGCTGTGACAAAGCAAGTAAGGATTTGTAGGATGGGAAAAGGCAATGGGGGATGGGTGTGAGGACTAAAATCCAGGGGGGAGTTGTAGAGCAGTGCATTATGGGTTGAAATACCTCAAACTAACTGGGGGAATCTCCAACGGCTTTCCATCCCAATCCCTGTGTGGCCCAAGGGCAAGAGAGTGTTCTGTTGAATCTGTGAAAACGCTGGCGTGTCTGAGCAAGAAGTAATCTCAGAGCTGTGCTGGTCATTCCTCATTTAAGACAAACTGAAATACTGTCAGGACTACGTACAATAGTCAGCTGACTGAAAATATGTGTGTGTGTTGCTATGTCTTAGGGTGTTAAGTTCACTTCTCATCATATGTTGTTGTTTCACACATTTCAAGACAAAATGCTGTATTTGCACGTACTTATTAATAACTCATGTTCGTTAGCTGTTGCCCGTACTGTACTCCGTCTGCTCACCAGTGCATGCATGTCACAACCTACATTTAACATATGAACACTATCTATGCAGGCTGTGTCTGTAATACCACCCTAAAGCTATGTGGATATCCTACAGAAGTATGTGCAGTTATAGTGCATTCGGAAAGTATTCAGACCCCTTGACTTTTTCCACAATTTGTGACGTTACAGACTTATTCTAAAATGGATTCAATTGTTTTTTCCCCCTCATCAATTTACACACAATAATCCTTTTTTTTTTTTTGCAAATATGTAAACATTTAAATAATACATTTACATAAGTATTCAGACCCTTTAGTCAGTACTTGTTGAAGCATCTTTGGCAGCGATTTCAGCCGCAAGTCCTCTTGGGTGTGATGCTACAAGCTTGGCACACCTGTATTTGAGGATTTTCTCACATTCTTCTCTGCAGATCCTCTCAAGCTCTGTCAGGCTGGATGCGGAGCGCCGCTGCACAGCTATTTTCAGGTCTCACCAGAGATGTTAGATCGGGGTTAAGTCCGGGCTTTGGCTGGGTCACTCAAGGACATTCAGAAACTTGTCCTGAAGCCACACCTTTTTTAATTTTTTATAATTATTTATTACAAAAAACACAAGGAAGGGGTAACATTAAAGTATTAGAACATGAAGGACAAACAATACAGCATCAAGACACTATCAAACATGTATTAGTCTTTCCACAACAGAGCCATCCTTATGTGTGAGGGTGCGTGTGCATGATAGTGATATAAAATATGTCATAGTTTCCTTTTTCATGATCACAATCTTGTGAAGCCTGAACCCTCCAAGATCCCCCCACAGTTCCCCAATAGCTGTCCCTCAACCATTCGAGACCCCTCCCACAGTCCCACCCCCGGAAGGAAAAAAAGAAAAAATACAATTAATTCCATTCCCCATCCCCAAGAAGCCCCCAATGCACCAACAACCAAGATAATTAACTAACGAGAAAAAAGGAAAAAACAGAAAACTGCAAACAACAATGCAAAAATAAATAAATAATAATAATACATTTAAAACATAGGACATCAAGGACAACTGAAATCAGAACATCAATTCCTACTTTATATGTTTGTGTGCATGTCTGGCACTATTACATGTACAGTGTGTGTGTGTTCTTGTATGTGTTTATTTGAATGAGAGTGTGTGTACATGCATGTGTACAAACACCTGTACGGCATCAGCCTCAGGCAAACCGGAATTAGTTGTAAAAACACTGCCACTTAGTGTCATTCAAATGTTATTTTATTATGTTTTACTTTGACTTTTTTTCCCCTTTATCTTTTGATCATCATTCTCTCTTTCCTGAAGCCACTCCGGTGTTGCCTTGACTGTGCTTAGGGTTGTTAACCTGTTTGAAGATAAACCTGCGCCTCAGGTCCTGAGCGTTCTGGAGCAGGTGTTCATCAAGGATCTCTCTGTACTTTGCTCCATTCTTCTTTCCCTCAATCATGACTAGTCTCCCAGTCCCTGCCACTGAAAAACATCCTCACAGCATGATGCTCCCACCACCAAGGATGGTGCCAGGTTCCCTCCAGATTTCATCAGACTAAACAATATTGTTTCTTTAGGTGACTTTTGGCAAACTCCAAGCCGGCTGTCATGTGTCTTTTACTGAGGAGTGGCTTCCATCTGGCCACTCTATCATAAAGGCCTGATTGGTGGAATGCTGCCGAGATGGTTGTTCTCCCATCAACATTAAGGAACTCTGGAGCAGAGTGACCATCGGGTCCTTCGTCACCTCCCTGGCCAAGGCCCTTCTCCCCCGATTGCTCAGTTTGGCAGGGCGGCCAGCTCTAGGAAGATTCTTGGTGGTTCCAAACTTCTTAGAATTTAAGAATGATGGAGGCCACTGTGTTCTTGGGGACCTTCAATGCTGCAGACATTTTTGGTACCCTTCCCCATATCTGTGCCCTGACACAATCCTGTCTCAGAGCTCTAAGGACAATTCCTTCGACCTCATGGCTTGGTTTTTGCTCTGACATGCACTGTCAACTGTGGGACTTTACATAGACAGGTGTGTGCCTTTCTAAATCATGTCCAATCAATTGAATTTATCACAGGTAGACTTCAATCAAGTTGAAGAAACATCTCAAGGATGATCAATGGAAACCGGATGCACCTGAGCTCAATTTCAAGTCTCATAGCAAAGGGTCTAAATACTTACAGTTGAAGATTACATACACCTTAGCCAAATGTATTTAAACTCAGTTTTTCACAATTCCTGACATTTAATACTAGTACAAATTCCCTGTCTTAGGTCAGTTAAAATCACCACTTGACTTTGAATCCAAGATGGCGTAGCAGTCAGACGTCTTTGTCCTGTCGTGTCCCTTGTATATATCGTTTTACATATTTTTCGTTGCATATCCTTTAAAATATTTTGCTAAACATCAACATCTAAATACTCTCCTGCAACCCGCCTCACCCAATGTGGCGTGGATCTGCTTTTTTTCCCTAAAGTATTTATATTTACTTCGGATCTGGAACCCCTCAACTGAAGCTAGCCAGCTAACTACCAGCTATCAGTCAGCAAACCATTGCCAGCGGTCATCAGCTAACCTTCAGCTAGGAAAACTCTTGTCAGTTCGAACAACATGACTCTAACCAGAGCATAACGGACCTGTTATTTTTATCCCCAGATTCCTACCGCAAACTGAACATTTTCATCTGGATCTTCACAACTAGCTAACCACAATCCCGGATGGCTACTCCTGGCTGGCGTTTCCATCCCAGAGCAAGCACCAATTAGCTTGAAGCTAGCCCGGCCAGGGCTCCTGTGCTACCACCGAAGTATACTCCTGGGCTACCACCAAAGTCTACTCCTGTGCTACCACCGAAGTATACTCCTGGGCTACCACTGAAGTATACTCCTGGGCTACCACCAAAGTCTACTCCTGTGCTACCACCGAAGTATACTCCTGGGCTACCACTGAAGTATACTCCTGGGCTACCACCGAAGTCTGCTCCTGTGCTACCACCAAAGTATACTCCTGGGCTACCACCTAAGTATACCCCTGGGCTACAATATCCGGACCCCTTTTACAGCCGGTACGGGGCATGGAACCCCGCAGATCCCCTACGACTGGAATACCGACATAATCTGCCCGAGGACTCCCAACAGGCCCCTCAGGCGCGACGCCCGCTGAAGGCCCATTATGCTAACCAGCTAGGCCTGCTAGCTACCTAGAGCTACTTAGAACCCTACTAATTCCACGACTGGTCTATCGACGTCACCACACGAAGAGACAAAAACAGACTTACCCTCATCGCGACGTCCCCCAAAGGCTAACTTTCTAGCCCTGCTATCTGCTTGCTTGCTAACCCGGTCAGCTAACTGCTAGCTTGCCGGGCCCGGTCTGCTAACTGCTAGCTTGCCTGCCCGGTCTGCAAACTGCTATCCCTTGCTAACTGCTTGCTTGCTAACCCGGTCTGCTAACTGCTTGCTAACCCGGCCTGCTAACTGCTAGCTTGCCCCGGTCTACTAACTGCTAGCTTGCCCCGGTCTACTAACTGCTAGCTGCCGGCCCCGGCCTGCTAACTGCTAGCTTACCTGCCCGGTCTGTAACTGCTAGCCCATGCTAACTGCTTGCTTGCTAACCCGGCCTACGAACTGCTAGCTTGCCCCGGTCTACTAGCTGCTAGCTTGTTTAGCCCCTGCCTACTAACTGTTAGCTTGTTAGCTTCGGCCTGCTAACTGTCTGAATCGCTGTGTCCCCAGCCAGCCCAACCACTCCCTGGACCCATATGTTCACTTGGCTACGCATGCCTCTCTCTAATATCAATATGCCTTGTCCATTACTGTCCTGGTTAGTGATTACTGTCTTATTTCACTGTAGAGCTTCTAGCCCTGCTCAATATGCCTTAACCAACCATGTTGTTCCACCTCCTACATATGCGATGACATCACCTGGTTTAAACATCTCTCTCTTCATTACTCAATGCCTAGGTTTACCTCCAATGTACTCACATCCTACCTTACCTTTGTCTGTACACTATGCCTTGAATCTATGCTATCGTGCCCAGAAACCGTCTCCTTTTACTCTCTGTTCTGAACGTGCTAGACGGCCAGTTCGTATAGTCTTTAGCCGTACCCTTATCCTACTTCTCCTCTGGTGATGTGGAGGTTAATCTAGGTCCTGCAGTGCCTAGCTCAACTCCCACCCCACAGGTTCTCTCATTTGTTGACTTCTGTAAACGTAAAAGCCTTGGTTTCATGCATGTTAACATTAGAAGCTTACTCCCTTAGTTTGTTTTACTCACTGCTTTAGTACACTCTGCCAACCCAGATGTCTTAGCCGTGTCTGAATCCTGGTTTAGGAAAAAAATAAAAAATTTGAAATTTCCATTCCTAACTATAACGTCAAGATAGAACTGCCAAAGGGGGAGGTGTTGCAATCTACTGCAAAGATAGTAATACAGAGCTCTGTATCTAAGTCTGTACTCAAACAATTTGAGCTTCTACTTCTAAAAATTCACCTTTCCAGAAACAAGTCTCTCACTGTTGCCGTTTGCTATAGACCTCCCTCTGCCCCCAGCTGTGCCCTCGATACCATATGTGAATTGATTGCCCCCCATCTATCTTCTGAGCTCGTGCTACTAGGTGACCTAAATTGGGACATGCTTAACACTCCGGCCATCCTACAAACTAAGCTTGATGCCCTCAATCTCACACAAATTATCAATGAACCTACCAGGTACAACCCCAAATCAGTAACAACGGGCACCCTCATAGATGTCATCCTAACTAATTTGCACTCCAAATACACCTCTGCTGTTTTCAATCAAGATCTCAGCGATCACTGCCTCATTGCCTGAATCCGTAATGGGTCTGCGACCAAACGACCACCCCTCATCACTGTCAAACGCTCCCTGAAACACTTCAGTGTAACCAGACACCCAGGTATTTGTAGTTGTCCACGTATTCTAAGTCAGAGCCGTCCAGAGTAGTGATGCTGGACGGGCGAGCAGGTGCGGGCAGTGATCGATTGAATAGCATGCATGTAGTTTTACTTGCGTTTAAGAGCAGTTGGAGGCCACGGAAGGAGACCTTTGACAGTCTCTATGGGTGTGCCACAGGGTTCAATTCTCGGGCCGACTCTCTTTTCTGTATACATCAATGATGTTGCTCTTGCTGCTGGTGATTCTCTGATCCACCTCTACGCAGACGGCACCATTCTGTATACTTCTGGCGCCTCCGTGGACACTGTGTTAACTAACCTCCAGACGAGCTTCAATGCCATACAACACTCCTTCCGTGGCCTCCAACTGCTATTAAATGCTAATAAAACCAATTCATGTTTTTCAACCGTTCACTGCCCGCACCCGCCCACCACTTTGATTTGCACTTTTCGCACCAAAGTATGTTCATCTCCAGAAGACAGAACGCGTCTCCTTCCTGAGCGGTATGATGGCTGCGTGGTCCCATGGTGTTTATACTTGCGTACTATTGTTTGTACAGATGAACGTGGTACCTTCAGGCATTTGGAAATTGCTCCCAAGGATGAACCAGACTTGTGGAGGTCTACAATTTGTTTTCTGAGGTCTTGTCGGATTTCTTTTGATTTTCCCATGATGTCAAGCAAAGAGGCACTGAGTTTGAAGGTAGGCCTTGAAATACATTAACAGGTACACCTCCAATTGACTCAAATTATGTCAATTAGCCTATCAGAAGCTTCTAAAGCCATGGATAATTTTTTGAATTTTCCAAGCTGTTTAAAGGCACAGTCAACTTAGTGTATGTAAACATCTGACCCACTGGAATTGTGATACAGTGAATTATAAGTGAAATAATCTGTCTGTAAACAATTGTTGGAAAATTTACTTGTGTCATGCACAAAGTAGATGTCCTGCCCAGACTTGCCAAAACTATAGTTTGTTAACAAGAAGTTTGTGGAGTGGTTGAAAAACAACTTTTAATGACTTCAACCTAAATGTATGTAAACCTCCGACTTCAACTGTATGTAAATAAGATAATAAGATGTTTCTTATTTGTTATACATTTGCAAACATGTCTAAAAACCTGTTTTTGCTTCGTCATTATGGGTTCTTTATTCAATTTTAGAATATGTCTGTAACCTAACAAAATGTGTAAAACGTCAAGGGGTCTGAATACTTTCCGAATGCACTGTACAAATAGGGTTTTTTCCAGTAACCTCTTCAAATCAAATCAAATCAAATGTATTTATATAGCACTTCGTACATCAGCTGATATCTCAAAGTGCTGTACAGAAACCCAGCCTAAAACCCAAAACAGCAAGCAATGCAGGTGTTGAAGCACGTTGGCTAGGAAAAACTCCATAGAAAGGCCAAAACCTAGGAAGAAACCTAGAGAGGAACCAGGCTATGAGGGGTGGCCAGTCTTCTTTTGGCTGTGCCGGGTGGAGATTATAACAGAACATGGCCAGGATGTTCAAATGTTCGTAAATGACCAGCATGGTCAAATAATAGGTCTGGGACAGGTAGCACGTCTGGTGAACTGGTCAGGATTCCATAGCCGCAGGCAGAACAGTTGAAACTGGAGCAGCAGCACGGCCAGGTGGACTGGGGACAGCAAGGAGTCATCAAGCCAGGTAGTCCTGAGGCATGGTCCTAGGGCTCAGGTCCTCCAAGAGAGAGAAAGAAAGAGAGAAAGAAAGAGACAATTAGAGAGAGCATACTTAAATTCAGATAAGACAGGAGAAGTACTCCAGATA
Source organism: Oncorhynchus nerka (assembly GCF_034236695.1). NCBI lineage: Eukaryota > Metazoa > Chordata > Actinopteri > Salmoniformes > Salmonidae > Oncorhynchus > Oncorhynchus nerka. The sequence goes on from NC_088405.1 coordinate 73,052,744, forward strand.
TAACAAACTGACCCTATCCCCCCGACACATAAACTACTGCAGCATAAATACTGGAGGCTGAGACAGGAGGGGTCAGGAGACACTGTGGCGCCATCTGATGATACCCCTGGACAGGGCCAAACAGGAAGGATATAACCCCACCCACTTTGCCAAAGCACAGCCCCCACACCACTAGAGGGATATCTTCAACCACCAACTTACCATCCTGAGACAAGGCCGAGTATAGCCCACAAAGATCTCCGCCACGGCACAACCCAAGGGGGGGGGGGGGGCCAACCCAGACAGGAAGATCACATCAGTGACTAAACCCACTCAAGTGACGCACCCCTCCTAAGGACGGCATGAAAGAGCACCAGTAAGCCAGTGACTCAGCCCCTGTAATAGGGTTAGAGGCAGATAATCCCACTGGAAAGAGGGGAACCGGCCAGGCAGAGACAGCAAGGGCGGTTCGTTGCTCCAGAGCCTTTCCGTTCACCTTCACACTCCTGGGCCAGACTACACTCAATCATGTGACCCACAGAAGAGATGAGTCTTCAGTAAAGACTTAAAGGTTGAGACCGAGTTTGCGTCTCTCACATGGGTAGGCAGACCATTCCATAAAAATGGAGCTCTTTAGGAGAAAGCCCTTCCTCCAGCTGTTTGCTTAGAAATTCTAGGGACAATTAGGAGGCCTGCGTCTTGTAACCGTAGCGTACGTGTAGGTGTGTACGGCAGGACCAAATCAGAGAGATAGGTAGGAGCAAGCCCATGTAATGCTTTGTAGGTTAGCAGTAAAACCTTGAAATCAGCCCTTGCCTTGACAGGAAGCCAGTGTAGGGAGGCTAGCACTGGAGTAATATGATCAAATATTTTGGTTCTAGTCAGGATTCTAGCAGCCGTATTTAGCACTAACGGAAGTAAATTGTGCTTTATCCGGGTAGCCGGAAAGTAGAGCATTGCAGTAGTCTAACCTAGAAGTAACAAAAGCATGGAGTAATTTTCTGCATCATTTTTGGACAGAAAGTTTCTGATTTTTGCAATGTTACGTAGATGGAATAAAGCTGTCCTTGAAACAGTCTTGATATGTTCGTCAAAAGAGAGATCAAGGTCCAGAGTAACACCGAGGTCCTTCACAGTTTTATTTGAGACGACAATACAACCATTAAGATTAATTGTCAGATTCAACAGAAGATCTCTTTGTTTCTTGGGACCTAGAACAAGCATCTCTGTTTTGTCCGAGTTTAAAAGTAGAAAGTTTGCAGCCATCCACTTCCTTATGTCTGAAACACAGGCTTCTAGCGAGTGCAATTTTGGGGCTTCACCATGTTTCATTGAAATGTACAGCTGTGTGTCATCCGCATAGCAGTGAAAGTTAACATTATGTTTTTGAATGACATCCCCAAGAGGTAAACTATATAGTGAAAACAATAGTGGTCCTAAAACGGAACCTTGAGGAACACCGAAATTTACAGTTGATTTGTCAGAGGACAAGCCATTCACAGAGACAAACTGATATCTTTCCGACAGATAAGATCTAATCCAGGCCAGAACTTGTCCGTGTAGACCAATTTGGGTTTCCAATCTCTCCAAAAGAATGTGGTGATCGATGGTATCAAAAGCAGCACTAAGGTCTAGGAGCACGAGGACAGATGCAGAGCCTCGGTCTGATGCCATTAAAAGGTAATTTACCACCTTCACAAGTGCAGTCTCAGTGCTATGATGGGGTCTAAAACCAGACGGAAGCATTTCGTATACATTGTTTGTCTTCAGGAAGGCAGTGAGATGCTGTGTAACAGCCTTTTGTACATTTTTGAGAGGAATGGAAGATTCGATATAGGCCGATAGTTTTTTATATTTTCTGTGTCAAGGTTTGGCTTTTTCAAGAGAGGCTTTATTACTGCCACTTTTAGTGAGTTTGGTACACATCCGGTGGATAGAGAGCCGTTTATTATGTTCAACATAGGAGGGCTAAGCACAGGAAGCAGCTCTTTCAGTAGTTTAGTTGGAATAGGGTCCAGTATGCAGCTTGAAGGTTTAGAGGCCATGATTATTTCCATCATTGTGTCAAGAGATATAGTACTAAAACACTTGAGTGTCTCTCTTGATCCTAGATCCTGGCAGAGTTGTGCAGACTCAGGACAACTGAGCTTTGAAGGAATACGCAGATTTAAAGAGGAGTCCGTAATTTGCTTTCTAATAATCATGATCTTTTCCCCAAAGATGTTCATTAATTTATTACTGCTGAAGTGAAAGCCATCCTCACTTGGGGAATGCTGCTTTTTAGTTAGCTTTGCGACAGTATCAAAAATAAATTTTGGATTGTTCTTATTTTCTCAATTAAGTTGGAAAAATAGGATGATCGAGCAGCAGTAAGGGCTCTTCGATACTGCACGGTACTGTCTTTCCAAGCTAGTCGGAAGACTTCCAGTTTGGTGTGGCGACATTTCCGTTCCAATTTTCTGGAAGCTTGCTTCAGAGCTCGGGTATTTTCTGTATACCAGGGAGCTAGTTTCTTATGAGAAATGTTTTTAGTTTTTAGGGGGGCAACTGCATCTAGGGTATTGCGCAAGGTTAAATTGAGTTCCTCAGCTCGGTGGTTAACTGATTTTTGTCCTCTGACGTCCTTGGGTAGGCAGAGGGAGTCTGGAAGGGCATCAAGGAATCTTTGTGTTGTCTGTGAATTTATAGCACGACTTTTGATGCTCCTTCGTTGGGGTCTGAGCACATTATTTGTTGCAATTGCAAACGTAATAAAATGGTGGTCCGATAGTCCAGGATTATGAGGAAAAACATTAAGATCCACAACATTTATTCCATGGGACAAAACTAGAGTATGAGTCACAGAGCATGACTGTGACAGTGAGTAGGTCCAGAGACATGTTGGATAAAACCCACTGAGTCGATGATGACTCCGAAAGGCTTTTGGAGTGGGTCTGTGGACTTTTCCATGTGAATATTAAAGTCACCGAAAATTAGAAAATTATCTGCTATGACTACAAGGTCCGATAGGAATTCAGGGAACTCAATGAGGAACGCTGTATATGGCCCAGGAGGCCTGTAAACAGTAGCTATAAAAAGTGATTGAGAAGGCTGCATAGATTTCATGACTAGAAGCTCAAAAGACGAAAACGTCATTTTATTTTGTAAATTTAAATTTGCTATCGTAAATGTTAGCAACACCTCCGCATCACTAGTGTAACCAGGAGGTGAGGTCTCATTAAACACAGTAAATTCATCAGGCTTAAGCCATGTTTCAGTCAGGCCAATCACATCAATATTATGATCAGTGATAAGTTCATTGACTATAATTGCCTTTGAAGTAAGGGATCTAACATTAAGTAGCCCTATTTTGAGATGTGAGGTATCACGATCTCTTTCAATAATGACAGGAATGGAGGAGGTCTTTATCCTAGTGAGATTGCTAAGCGAACACCACCATGTTTAGTTTTACCCAACCCAGGTCGAGGCACAGACATGGTCTCAATGGGGATAGCTGAGCTGACTACACTGACTGTGCTAGTGGCGGACTCCACTAAGCTGGCAGGCTGGCTAACATTCGGAAACATCCACCCACAAAATAGATCCACCCACAAGTTGATCCAAGGTCAATTTTGTGTTTTTCCCTTGAAATTGATGAGGTCAGGTTTGGGGGTAAGCTGATCATAGATTTGTGTCTACAGACAACCACTATCTGGACAATATGACTCATTCTGAAAATCTTTGCTGTTTAAGACAGAGCATATCTTCAGGGACAAGAACATTATGTCTAAGGTGGTGGCTATTTCTACCATGTCACAATGTAACATGTTTCCCGAGTCAAATGATCACTTTAGGGATCAAGTTCAGCGCTGACCCAAATCACATAGATACTAGAGGCAGAAGAAAAACAGTAAAACTCATAAAGCAGCCAATAGAAAATGGCCGTCTGAGGGATTAGACTTGGTCATGCAGTCTGGGTCCAGTTTATTTGTGTAAGCCACTCTGGGGCATTGGTAGGGCAGTCGGGCTGCTAATTTTAGAGGGAACATTGATCGGAGGAAGCTGAGTGTTCCAGGATCTGATCTCCCTCGTCACCCCTGCTAGATGATCAGGGTCGGACGGACAGACAGACAGACGGGCAGACAGAACGACGGGCGGACGAACAGACAGACATGCAGACAGAAAAGATACTGTACACACAAACGCATGCACACTTAATCACTTAGCTGACCATTGTCCGTCGAAAGCTGAAGACAAAATTTGCCAACTGTTTAATGTGTGGACAATTGTTAAAGCACTAGGCTTTTGATGAGGATCTATGGAGTGACCTATGCAGGGATGGGGTTACATCCACATTGAACTCCAGATACAGACTGATCTAGTTTAATTTCCTCCATCAGCTCTATATCACCCCATCTAGACTGCACAAGTTCAACCCAGATATCTCCTCCCTATGTTTTAGATGTGGCTCAGATGAAGGAACATTCCTCCATTCCACTTGGCAGTGTTCAAAACTACACGGTTTCTGGTAGGGGGTATGCGATACCATATCCTCAATTCACGGGGTTGCATTCCCTTTAGACCCGGAGGTCTGTCTACTGGGTAACTTTACTAACACCAATCTTAGGCAAAGCCATACTATAAGCTAACAGAAATATTGCTAGAATATTGCCAAGAAATGTATTGCCTTGAAATGGAAATTGGATTCCTCCCTGCCAGTTGCAATGTGGCTATCGGAAGTTAATAGTTGTATCCCTTTGGAGAAAATCAGTTACTGCTTGAGGAATAAGTTAAAGACATTTTACAGAATTTGGCAACCTTTTATTGACTATATGGAGAATCTCCCCCCACATCTCATTGATTGAATCTATATATAATCCTCACATAATGTTTCACACGTAACGTATAATATGTAGCCTACGGCAGGTGATCCAATGTCTCGTAATTTATTTTATTATTTTTATTTTTTTCCTTATTGTATGTTTGTTAATATAATTATATATATTTTTTTTTTGTTACGCTCGTCTGTTACTGTCACTTTGTCCTATCGTTATCTAATATCTTTTCACTTTCGTTTTGAATGTTCTTAATTGGAAAATGCAAAAATAAAATATTTTTAAAAATAAAATAAAAAAGCACTAGGCTTTTTAAATGTATTATTATTATTATTTCTATTATGAATAAAATGTTGATTTATCAGGCGGTGCACCCTTACTTCCTCAATGTTTGTTTACAGTCTGTCCAAAATCATTAGAAATGTGAAGAGGCACTGTTTACGTCAATGGAAATCTACAGTGTTGATTAAATAATTTAAAAACCTACAATATATTTCAATATTAAATAGAGCTTTTCAATATAAAGGAGATTTGACATGTCAAGAAACTCACCTCTACTGCAAAACAGTGAAGGAGGAACGTTCCACTGAAAGTGTAGAAAGTGTGAAGAGTTTGGCGTTCACTGTTTGGCGGTAGAGGTGAATTTCTGGATGCCTCTGCTACTGACTTGTCAGAGGCTTGAGTTGAGAGTAATCCCAGACACAGCAAATGAAGTGGTTCTGAGGGAGTCCATTTGGTTTGTCAGGAATACGGAGATTGCTGTTGGAGAGCCTGAAACACTAGCTTTCATCTTCCCTCCACTCTGTTGTTTTCCCTTTAGTGGCACTGACATAGCCAGGCTGCAGACTTCTGTCTTAAGGTCAGGAGTCTTGGTGTGAGCAGAGTGCAACAAAGCCACAAGCACAATGTTTAGAGGAGTGGTGAATCTTCTCATATGTGTACAATAGCTTTGACTGTAATTACACATACAATACTATAACCAACTACGATGTTCCTGGTGGAGTGGATATCCAGCACAGGAGATCAAAGTTGGTTGATCACCTGAATAAGATTGTAATGATCTCCACCATGATTATTTGTGTGTGAATATTACACTACAACTTAGTGTGAGCAGTGTGTTACAGGGAACTCGTAAAATAAAGAAAGCAACAGAAATAAACACTCTGAAAAAGGGCTCCTTGGACAATGGTATGGATTGCCATGGTAATTTTGCTAACTTTTTAGGAGAATCAATCCAAAGTCGAGCTAATTATACTATCGGGATCACTAGAGCACTAGAGATTGCATCAGGTTGGTAAGAGCAAAATCCATATCTATGTACTACTTTGAGAAACTACTCTTCAGTACGGGTGAATTCCCTCCTTGGAATCGGGTCTACTTCCAAAACTCTATCCAAACAATTGTAATACCTTGAATCTGGTGTGATTTTTTCTGGTTGTTTGAATAATTAATCTTTCTCAGGGTCATTAATCACACAACATGCAGCCTTCACTAGATAGTTTCCATGGATTTGTGTCTGTTCAATTATTTTATTTTTTATTTTATTTCACCTTTATTTAACCAGGTAGGCAAGTTGAGAACAAGTTCTCATTTACAACTGCGACCTGGCCACGATAAAGCATAGCAGTGTGAACAGACAACAACACAGAGTTACACATGGAGTAAAAAATAAACAAATCAATAACACAGTAGAAAAAAAAGAAAGAGTCTATATACATTGTGTGCAAAAGGCATGAGGAGGTAGGTGAATAATTATAATTTAGCAGATTGACACTGGAGTGATAAATGATCAGATGGTCATGTGCAGGTAGAGATACTGGTGTGCAAAAGAGCAGAAAAGTAAATAAATAAAAACAGTATGGGGATGAGGTAGGTAAATTGGGTGGGCTATTTACCGATGAACTATGTGCAGCGATGGGTTATCTGCTCAGATAGCAGATGTTTAAAGTTGGTGAGGGAGATAAAAGTCTCCAACTTCAGCGATTTTTGCAATTCGTTCCAGTCACAGGCAGCAGAGAACTGGAAGGAAAGGCGGCCAAATGAGGTGTTGGCTTTAGGGATGATCAGTGAGATACACCTGCTGGAGCGCATGCTACGGATGGGTGTTGCCATCGTGACCAGTGAACTGAGATAAGGCGGAGCTTTACCTAGCATGGACTTGTAGATGACCTGGAGCCAGTGGGTCTGGCGACGAATATGTAGTCAGGGCCAGCCGACTAGAGCATACAGGTCGCAGTGGTGGGTGGTACAAGGTGCTTTAGTAACAAAACGGATGGCACTGTGATAAACTGCATCCAGTTTGCTGAGTAGAGTATTGGAAGCTATTTTGTAGATGACATCGCCGAAGTCGAGGATCGGTAGGATAGTCAGTTTTACTAGGGTAAGTTTGGCGACGTGAGTGAAGGAGACTTTGTTGCGAAATAGAAAGCCGACTCTAGATTTGATTTTAGATTGGAGATGTTTGATATGAGTCTGGAAGGAGATTTACAGTCTAGCCAGACACCTAGGTACTTATAGATGTCCACGTATTCTAGGTCGGAACCATCCAGGGGGGTGATGCTAGTCGGGCGTGCGGGTGCTGGCAGCGAACGGTTGAAATGCATGCATTTGGTTTTACTAGCGTTTAAGAGCAGTTGGAGGCCACGGAAGGAGTGTTGTATGGCATTGAAGCTCGTTTGGAGGTTAGATAGCACAGTGTCCAAGGAAGGGCCAGAAGTATACAGAATGGTGTCGTCTGCGTAGAGGTGGATCATGGAATCGCCCGCAGCAAAAGCAACATCATTTATATATACAGAGAAAAGAGTCAGCCCGAAAATTGAACCCTGTGGCACCCCCATAGAGACTGCCAGAGGACCGGACAACATGCCCTCCGATTTGACACACTGAACTCTGTCTGCAAAGCAGTTGGTGAACCAGGCAAGGCAGTCATTAGAAAAACCGAGGCTACTGAGTCTGCCGATAAGAATATGATGATTGACAAAGTCGAAAGCTTTGGCCAGGTCGATGAAGACGGCTGCACAGTACTGTCTTTTATCGATGACGGTTATTATATATTTTAGTACCTTGAGCATGGCTGAGGTGCACCCGTGACCGCCTCGAAAACCAGATTTCACAGCGGAGAAGGTACAGTGGGATTCGAGATGGTCAGTGATCTGTTTGTTGACTTGGCTTTCGAAGACCTTAGATAGGCAGGGCAGGATGGATATAGGTCTGTAACAGTTTGGGTCCAGGGTGTCTCCCCCTTTGAAGAGGGGGATGACCGCGGCAGCTTTCCAATCCTTGGGGGTCTCAGACGATACAAAAGAGAGGTTGAACAGGCTGGTAATAGGGGTTGCGACAATGGCGGCGGATAGTTTCAGAAATAGAGGGTCCAGATTGTCAAGCCCAACTGATTTGTATGGGTCCAGGTTTTGCAGCTCTTTCAGAACATCTGCTATCTGGATTTGGGTAAAGGAGAAGCTGGGGAGGCTTGGGCGAGTAGCTGCGGGGGGGGGCGGAGCTGTTGGCCGAGGTTGGAGTAGCCAGGAGGAAGGCATGGCCAGCCGTTGAGAAATGCTTGTTGAAGTGTTCGATTATCATGGATTTATCGGTGGTGACCGTGTTTCCTAGCCTCAGTGCAGTGGGCAGCTGGGAGGAGGTGCTCTTGTTCTCCATGGACTTTACAGTGTCCCATAACTGTTTGGAGTTAGAGCTACAGGATGCAAATTTCTGCTTGAAAAAGCTGGACTTTGCTTTCCTGACTGACTGCGTGTATTGGTTCCTGACTTCCCTGAACAGTTGCATATCGCGGGGACTATTCGATGCTATTGCAGTCCGCCACAGGATGTTTTTGTGCTGGTCGAGGGCAGTCAGGTCTGGAGTGAACCAAGGGCTATATCTGTTCTTAGTTCTGCATTTTTTGAACGAAGCATGCTCATCTAAGATGGTGAGAAAGTTACTTTTAAAGAATGACCAGGCATCCTCAACTGACGGGATGAGGTCAATATCCTTCCAGGATACCCGGGCCAGGTCGATTAGAAAAGCCTGCCCGCAGAAGTGTTTTAGGGGGCGTTTGACAGTGATGAGGGGTGGTCGTTTGACCGCGGACCCGTAGCGGATACAGGCAATTAGGCAGTGATTGCTGAGATCCTGATTGAAGACAGCGGAGGTGTATTTGGAGGGCCAGTTGGTCAGGATAATGTCTATGAGGGTGCCCATGTTTACAGATTTAGGGTTGTACCTGGTAGGTTCCTTGATGATTTGTGTGAGATTGAGGGCATCGAGCTTGGATTGTAGGACTGCCGGGGTGTTAAGCATATCCCAGTTTAGGTCACCTACCAGAACAAACTGTGAAGCTAGATGGGGGGCGATCAATTCACAAATGGTGTCCAGGGCACAGCTGGGAGCTGAGGGGGGTCGGTAGCAGGCGGCAACAGTGAGAGACTTATTTCTGGAGAGATTAATTTTTTTAATTAGAAGTTCGAACTGTTTGGGTATGGACCTGGAAAGTATGACATTACTTTGCAGACTATCTCTGCAGTAGACTGCAACTCCTCCCCCTTTGGCAATTCTATCTTGACGGAAAATGTTATAGTTGGATATGAAAATCTCAGAATTTTTGGTGTTCTTCCAAAGACAGGATTCAGACACGGCAAGGTCATCAGGTTTGGCAGAGTGTGCTAAAGCAGTGAGTAAAACAAACTTAGGGAGGAGGCTTCTGATGTTGACATGCATGAAACCAAGGCTTTTTGATCACAGAAGTCAACAAATGAGGGTGCCTGGGGACATGCAGGGCCTGGGTTTACCTCCACATCAACCGCGGAACATAGGAGGAGTAGGATGAGGGTGCGGCTAAAGGCTATCAAAACTGGTCGCCTAGAGCGTTTGGGACAAAGAATAAAAGGAGCAGATTTCTGGGCATGGTAGAATATATTCAGGGCATAATGCGTAGACAGGGGTACGGTGGGGTGCAGGTACAGCGAAGGTAAGCCCAGGCACTGGGTGATGATAAGAGAGGTTGTATCTCTGGACATGCTGGTTGTAATGGGTGAGGTCACCGCATGTGTGGGAGGTGGGACAAAGGAGGTATCAGAGGTATGAACAGTGGAACTAGGGGCTCCATTGTAAACTAAAACAATGATAACTAACCTGAACAACAGTATACAAGGCATATTGACATTTGAGAGAGACATACAGCGAGGCATAAAGTAATCGCAGGTGTTGATTGGGAGAGATAGCTAAAACAACAGTTGAGACAACAACAGCTAATCAGCTAACACAACAACAGCAGGTAAAATGGGGATGACTAGGCAGAGAGGGTCGGATTAACTACACACAGAGCCTGAGTTCGCGGCTAGGGCGAACAGATAAACAAAATAATAAACAGAATGGAATACCGTGATTAATGGACAGTCCAGCAGGCATCAGCTATATAGCAAATTGATCATAGTGTCCAGGGACAGCAGTAGATGGAACAGAGAAGCCGCCACTACGCTAGCACGTGGGCGACACGGCGTTTAAAGTTAGTAGCCCGGGGCTAGTAGGAGCGTCTGCTCCGACGGAGGCCGGTTGAAGGCACAGCGGATGGAGTATTCGTCGGGCCGACCAGTCGTGGTGGTGCGGCAGGGCGCCGTGTCGACAGAGAATCCAAGCCATATAGCGAAAGAGGTATTGTAGAATTTAGTTTGCTTGCCGGGAGATGCGTCTGGCTCACGGCTAACTGGTGCTAGCTTCGTGGCAGTGGCGTTAGCCGCTATAGCCAATCGGTAGCAGCGGTAACCGATGCCAAGGTCCAGAGTTTACAGCAAGGATCCGGTGGAGTATGGGGCTCTAGCCGTGTATGAGTGGGGTTCTGGTGAACAGCTGAGTAGGCCGGGAGGTGGGCCTCAGGGATAGCTTCGGTACTGGGTGCCACGGTGAGTGCAAGCTAGCTGTGAGCTAGCTAGCTGCAAACTGTGAGCTAGCTAGCTGCAAGCTAGCTGTGAAGATCAGAAGTAGTGGTCCAGGGATTACGGCAGGAATCCGGCGTTGTTGTGGAGAGAGATCGTCCGATACTGGTAGACTGGCGATTATTATCCAGGCTAAAAACAGGGCTAGTATCTGTGCAGAAGGTAAAAGCCGCTAGCAGTGGCTAACAATGACTAAATAGCTTGTAGCTAATTAGCTGGTTAGCTTCTGGAGGTTCTTGAATGTGTTCTAAAATATAAAAAATAATAGCGATTTCGTATCACATTGGTTGAGGCAGTTTACCGGAAGGTATAATCGAATTAAAAATCGAAAAGAGATTGAAAATAAAATTGAAATATATATACAAAAAATACGAAAAACTACAAAAGTACACGAGAGGACGAACAAAACACGTCTTCACTGCTACGCCATCTTGCATCAGTCTTATTAATTTTCTTGCCAATCGGCAAGCCTAAGCCCCTTCTAAAACTTTCAGATGCAAGTTATGTTTATCGACAGGTTGGATCAGTTTAGATCAATTCAGCCATGAGTTTGTTTAATATTGTAATACTGTGTTTTCTGACATAGGGTATGCCACAAGAAGGGCAGTTATTAAACTATTCAGAAATATGAACATGATTATGAAACCATATTTCTTTAGCTACAGTAAATTAACTGAATACATTTTTTGGGGACTTCTGGGAATTCTGTGGTACTGTTATATCGATTTGCTAATGGTATGCTAATCAGGTTTGTACATCAACATCTCTGAATCCTTTTCTCAACAGTTGATGTAAATGTTTTGTTATTGGTAGTATTCTGTCCATATACTGTACTATATATGTTGGTCTATAAATATCTGGTGAACAACATGTAAATGGTTGCAACTGTAGGCTACTGTAAACTGTGATTAACAGCCTTATGTCCAAGCTCGTCCTTACCATTTTTGTATTTAAAAAAGAAATGTATTGATTAACCCATCTACCTCCCCCCTCTTCAGAAGAAACATATATATATATATTTTTTTACAGCCTTTCTGCTACATATACAGTGGGGCACCAATTGTGCAAGTTCTCCCACTTAAAAAGATGAGAGAGGCCTGTAATTTTCATAATAGATACACTTCCACTATGACAGACAAAAGAGGGAAAAAAATCCAGAAAATCACATTGTAGGATTTTTAATGAATTTATTTGCAAATTATGGTGGAAAATAAGTATTTGGTCACCTACAAACAAGCACGATTTCTGGCTCTCACAGACCTGTAACTTCTTCTTTAAGAGGTTCCTCTGTCATCCACTCGTTACCTGTATTAATGGCACCTGTTTGAACTTGATATCAGTATAAAAGACACCTGTCCACAACCTTAAACAGTCACACTCCAAACTCCACTATGGCCAAGACCAAAGAGCTGTCAAAGGACACCAGAAACAAAATTGTAGACCTGCACCAGGCTGGGAAGACTGAATATGCAATAGGTAAGCAGCTTGATTTGAAGAAATCAACTGTGGGAGCAATTATTAGGAAATGGAAGACATACAAGACCACTGATAATCTCCCTCGATCTGGGGCTCCACGCAAGATCTCACCCCGTGGGGTCAAAATGATCACAAGAACGGTGAGCAAAAGTCCCAGAACCACACGGGGGGACCTAGTGAATGACCTGCAGAAAGCTGGGACCAAAGTAACAAAGCCTACCATCAGTAACACTCTACGCCGCCAGGGACTCAAATCCTGCAGTGCCAGACGTGTCCCCCTGCTTAAGCCAGTACATGTCCAGGCCCGTCTGAAGTTTGCTAGAGAGCATTTGGATGATCCAGAAGAAGATTGGGAGAATGTCATATGGTCAGATGAAACCAAAATAGAACTTTTTGGTAAAAACTCAACTCCTTGTGTTTGAAGGACAAAGAATGCTGAGTTGCATTCAAAGAACACCATACCTACTGTGAAGCATGGGGGTGGAAACATCATGCTTTGGGGCTGTTTTTCTGCAAAGGGACCAGGAGGACTGATCCGTGTAAAGGAAAGAATGAATGGGTCCATGTATCGTGAGATTTTGAGTGAAAACCTCCTTCCATCAGCAAGGGCATTGAAGATGAAACGTGGCTGGGTCTTTCAGCATGACAATGATCCCAAACACACCGCACGGGCAATGAAGGAGTGGCTTCGTAAGAAGCATTTCAAGGTTCTGGAGTGGCCTAGCCTGTCTCCAGATCTCAACCCCATAGAAAATCTTTGGAGGGAGTTGAAAGTCCGTGTTGCCCAGCAACAGCCCCAAAACATCACTGCTCTAAAGGAGATCTGCATGGAGGAATGGGCCAAAATACCAGCAACAGTGTGTGAAAACCTTGTGAAGACTTACAGAAAACGTTTGACCTCTGTCATTGCCAACAAAGGGCATATAACAAAGTATTGAGATAAACTTTTGTTATTGACCAAATACTTATTTTCCACCATAATTTGCAAATAAATTCATTAAAAATCCTACAATGTGATTTTCTGGATTTTTTTTCTCATTTTGTCTGTCATAGTTGAAGTGTACCTATGATGCAAATTACAGGCCTCTCTCATCTTTTTAAGTGGGCGAACTTGCACAATTGGTGGCTGACTAAATACTTTTTTGCCCCACTGTACATACATATTACATACACATTTTGCATACACATTTAACATACATGGTAGTTTTATATAAAGCAATCACATAACAATAATACATAAGATATTTAATCCCGCCCCTCAGCCACTCTCAGCCCATCCCACCTTTCACCCTAGACCACTCTTGTTTGGTTTCCATGTATTTTTCAATTTTGCTGTGATGTTTTACATTTTTACCTTTCTAATCATATAGTATCCACAGATTGAGAGCTAAAGATGAAAACCTTTCCTAAGAGTATTATTATGTTATTTATTGACTGACTATGGCTTCCCAAATCACCAAGCTAACTTTGCCTATTACAGCTCTGCACACAGGGTCATGGTTCAATGAATATGCTCCCAACATGCTCCAGCTACAGATGTAAGATCTTAATTTGATCTCTGTTTTGTTGCTGAGAATTTAATTGCAATGCAGGAACTGCAAACTTGTAGTGTATTTGAGTTTTAAAATGGATTCTAAAGTTTGTAATTTCCATTTTGAAATGTCATAATTTATCAACACCTTAAAAAAATGTCAATTCATTATAATTCACATAGTAATTCACATTTCCAGTTGCTGCAGGCTTATTTTCCTGCTGTAGAGAACTGGCTAAAATGAAGATCCTACATCTGTACAGAGAGCTTTTTCAGGGCCACAGACAATGGGAGGTATTCTGTTTTGTCTCGCTACAATCAAAAGTGCTTTAGCTGAACTGAGTCTACTGCACTGTCCTGTCCGTGTGTTTGTGTGTGTACACAAGGTACAGACGTGGGTGTCTTTTGTGTTCACGTGTGTGTGTGAGTTTGTTTGTGTGTGTGTGTTTGAGTGTGTGTGCAAATGTGTGTATTTTTCAGAAGTTGTGTCTTTCTGTGACAGTTACAGTAGTTCCTTTCTGCATCATTCTATGAAAAGCAGGTCACATAAAGTACATAGACCTGGACTAGATCAGGCTTATGACTGCACTGTGGTGTGAAGTTCTGAGCTATCTGACTGACAGTGTGTGTGTGGAGGAGGGTATAGTATTTCCTGGGGTACGTGACTGGGGGAGAGAGATAGCTGTCCTCATTCTATTTAACGGCAGCGACAGGCAGGCCCCCGTCTGAAAATAGCTCTGTAACTAGAACATGAAATTGTCATTTATGTCCTTTTTTACTCGTGCAGTCTGAATCACACACACCAGCAGTTTATCAAGTTGTTTTAAATAATGCACACGTGAAAAATGGCATAAAGTACAGTGTTGGCTCCAGCCTTATAGACCATCCTGTTGTCCCTGTGGATAATAATACATACGGTAAACACTGTCTACCTCCCGTTGGTAAATAGTGTCTACCTGTCTGGAGGGAAAACCCTTAACACAAGGCTGAGGCTGAAAATGCAATGTAAAGCTAACATAAGGTCAAAATGTTCTTTCTTTCCGAGGCAGGGAGTAAACTTAGTCTGCTCTCCTAATTCTTATGTGGAAAGATGTGTGTGTGACTATTCTTTTTCTTTGTTAAGTCAGAACAGGTATACGTAAACAATATGTTTTCAGACTTTAAAAGATTTCTCTGGAAGTGTTATGTGCGTGTGTGTCTGCATTTGTGCATTTTTTCATGAGATTTTAAAACAGTGGGGGGTCAGAGAGGAGGACATAATCTGTGAAATGCTCAAAACAACAAAGACAACTAGCTTTTGGAAAGTCAAAGATGGTCGAGGACCTTTTACGAAAAGATTATGCAACATATCACAGAGCTAATTAGACTGATACACAAACTAATAGAATGTTTTCACAAAACATGAAAAGCATACAGAATGCAAGTATCTATCCAGACAAGCATCCTCAAACAAATATTTGATCTCTTCTCTATTAAGGATTCTATCTCAATCCCCAAATTCGTTGCAGATTAAGCCCTGCGTACCCACTGGCCAGGCCTCTCCCTGACTCCAAAGCCTTAATCAAACTGTTGCTAAATTCTGCCGGCCCATGGGAAGGATATACACTGCCAGGTCTCTGACCTCCTCCCTATAGGCTGTCTCATAGTTGTCGGTGATCAGGCCTACCACTGTTGTGTTGTCAGCTAACTTAATGATGGTGTTGGAGGTGTGCTTGGCCACACAGTCGTGGGTGAACAGGGAGTATAGGAGGGGACTAAGCAGGCACCCCTGAGGGGCCCACGTGTTGAGAATCAGCGTGGCAAATGTGTTGTTGCCTACCCTTACCACCTGGGGCCGGCCCGTCAGGAAGTCCAGGATCCAATTGCAGAGGGAGGTGTTTAGTCCCAGGGTCCTTAGCTTAGTGATGAGCTTTGTGGGCATTATGGTGTTAAACGCTGAGCTGTAGTCAATGAATAGCATTCTCACATAGGTGTTCTTTTTGTCCAAGTGGGAAAGGGCAGTGTGGTGTGCGATTTAAGATTGCGTCATTTGTGGATCTGTTGGGGCAGTATGCGAATTGGAGTGGGTCTAGGGTTTCTGGGATGACGGTGTTGATGTGAGCCATGACCAGCCTTTCAAAGCACTTCATGGCTACAGACGTGAGTGCTACGGGGCAGTAGTCACAGGTTACCTTCACTATTTTGGGCACAAGGACTATGGTGGTCTGCTTGGAACATGTTGGAATTACAGACTCATTATACCCTGATGAAGACAGCTTGTCTGCTGAAACGTTGGACATACATTTTTTGCATCTGAGCTCCTAGAGTGTGCGGCTCTCCTTTAATTTTAAGTGTTCCACTCCACTAGCCAGCACCTTGCCTACATTGGTGTGCGTTTCTTTCGCCTCTAGAGTATTACAGACTCGGTCAGGGAGAGGTTGAAAATGTCAGTGAAGACACTTGCCAGTTGGTCAGCGCATGCTCTGCGTATACATCCTGGTAATTCGCCTGGCCCCATAGCCTTGTGGATGTTGACCTGTTTAAAGGTCTTGTTCACATCGGCTACAGAGAGTGTGATAATAATGTATTTTAGTGGGTGTTGGAAATGTTTCTGGACCTTATACACTCAAGGGGCTGGTTTCTTCCCAGATATTCCTACTGATCTACACTACATGACCCAAAGTATGTGGACACCTGTTAGTCGAACATCTCATTCCAAAATCATGAGCATTAATATGAAGTTGGTCCCCCCTTTGCTGCTATAACATCCTCAACTCTTCTGGGAAGGCTTTCCATTAGATGTTGGAACATTGCTGCGGGGACTTGTTTCCATTCAGCCACGAGCATTAGTGAGGTCAGGCACTGATGTTGGGAGATTAGGCATGGCTCGCAGTCGGCGTTCCAATTCGTCCAAAAGGTGTTCAATGGAGTTGAGGTCTGGGCTCTGTGCAGCCCAGTCAAGTTCTTCCACACCGATCTCGAAAAAACATTTCTGTATGGTCCTCGCTTTGTGCACATGGTCATGCTGAAACAGGACAGGGCTTTCCCCAAACTACTGCCACAAAGTTGGAAGCACAGAATCATCTAGAATGTCATTGTATGGTGCAGCGTTAAGATTTCCCTTCACCAGAACTAAGGGGCCTAGCCTGAAACATGAGAAAACAGCCCCAGACCATTATTCCTCCTCCACCAAACTTTACAATTGGCACTATACATTAGGTCAGGTAGAGTCCTCCTGTTATCCGCCAAACCCAGATTTGTCCATCAAACTGCCAGATGGTGAAGCGTGATCCATCATTCCAGAAATATGATGTTATGGGTTATTTTGCTTCCACTGGTCCTGGGGCCCTTGTTAAGGTCAACAGCATCCTGAACTTTACCCAGTACCAGGACATTTTAGCCAAAAGCCTGGTTGCCTTGGCTGAAACTCGGCCGCAAGTGGATCTTCCAGCAAGACAATAACCCCAAGCACACACAAAAATCCAAAAGGAGATGGTTACTTGACCACAAAATCTACATTTTGCAATGGCCATCTCAATCTCCATACATGAACCCCATTGAAAACCTGTCGTTTGATTTGAATAACGGCAGTCCATAAGCGCAGATGAAGGATATCAAGGATATGGAAAGAATCTGTACAGACGAATGGGTTATGATCCCTCCCAATGTGTTCTCCAATCTCATAATACATTTTAGAATAAGGTTCCGTTCTGTTATCCTGAGGTGATGTATTGAAAGGTATTGAAAACAGAGGTGCCATTCATTTTGACCCCTATCTTTTTGAGAAAAATGTGTATTACTTGTTAAACAAAATATTTTTCTATAAGCAATTGTATTAGTATAAAATATAATGTTCTGTTTTTTTTTTTGAAAATAATATTGTTATAATTAGGGCCCTGCTTTTTGGTGTGTAAATGGAGGCACTTGTCCGAACGTCTTGATAAACTCACTAGGTGTTAGGTTAAGGTCCCTACACTATGCCCCTCAAATCGGGAGAGTGTGTCCCCATGCTTCTCTATACCAAGTCGCTCACATGTACAGGCCTCTCGAATGGCATCACAGCTTCTGAGTCCATTGGAGAGGATCAGCTTGAGGTGTTGAATCACTAATATTATTCCCTGCCAAATAATAGGTTTTGTGTGATTAAGATTCGCAAAGCTACGCCTCCCTTGGCTCAGTCGATTCCCCCACCAAACACACACGCACAACCAGACATTGATTGATTGGAGACAGCTTGTCTCAATTACAGAACATTTCCCAGGTTTTTCTACCTGCAGCAACACTAATGCTGGAAATACAGATAAAAGCAAAGTGCCGCAATTTCCACACCAAAAAGCAGGACCCTAGTTATAATACATAGTAGATCAGGTTCAATAAGTGCAACATTGACTTATTTACATGTGATGTACAGGATAAGCACTTGTTTATGTGACATTGTTGACATGAGGCTCTGATGTGTGTAAATGTTTGCTTTGCCGTGTGTGTATGTGTGTGTGTGTGTGTGTGTGTGTGTGTGTGTGTGTGTGTGTGTGTGTGTGTGTGTGTGTGTGTGTGTGTGTGTGTGTGTGTGTGTGTGTGTGTGTGTGTGTGTGTGTGTGTGTGTGTGTGTGTGTGTGTGTGTGTGTGTGTGTGGTCACTCTGCAGGTGTCCTCTTGTCTCCTTTGTAGGTCCCTGAGCCGCTCTCTGATGTGGATCACACACCCCGGCACATCACCAAGGGGGATGGGAGAGAAAGAGAGAGATTATTTCTTACATTATATCAGTCGGGCGTCTTTCATGTTTGAAACAAGTGCGTCACAAGCTAGTGTAAGTACCACAGACTGATGTCTCCCTGCTTACCAAGAGTGATACGCAGCCAGCTCCTGAGGGAGATTGAGTGAGACTAACTGTATAGCTTCATGAATTAGAATGATTTGTGTGCATGTACCCCAGTATAGAGAAGTAGAGAGAGAAAAGTGAAGGGGGATAAGAGATGGAAGAGAGGAGGAGATGGAGAGAAAGAGAGAGAGAGAGAGAGAGAGAGAGAGAGAGAGAGAGAGAGAGAGAGAGAGGGAGAGAGGGAGAGAGAGAGAGAGAGAGAGAGAGAGAGAGAGAGAGGAGTTGGAAAGAAAGAATGGGAGAAAGGGAGTGCAGGAAAATTATAGAAATCTTCTAGTAAAGCTTATAAAGGTTACATCAATAGATAATATTTTACTATGGCCGTAAAACAAACCATTATGTTGCAGTGTCACAGTAAAGTTTAAGACGAGGTAGTCGTGTAGCCTGCCAGCCATGAAAGACAACGTGACCCATCACTTATCACACGTCACATCTTTTATGCTTCGGAAGGCAGGTTGTTAAATTCATCAAATTGACAATATAAATCCTGTTAATTTTTGTTGTTGGGTAATGCCCGAAAGCCAAACAAAAAATATAAATAGTCTTGTTCCCCTGGGTCTTACTGCCATTGTCTTGGATAGAAAAGATTTATGGGTCAAATGTGCCTCTGACAGGTATGCTATACAGTGATGCGTACAGCTAATTACTTTGGAGAGAGTTGTGTTACAGGTAGCAGTTCCGGAAAGACCCATGGGATGACATTTTCTTTGGAGCTTTTGTTTTATACACAGCAATAGCCATGTGTATTTTGTAATGTATTAAACTCAGCTAACCATGACTCCTGTGTCTTTTGGAACCTACATGCTCTTTAGTGTCATCAGTCCATCAGTCCCCAGAACCAAACTAAGGGACAGCCATTGTCCTAATCTATGAGTGACAGCCCACAAATGCTCTTTCGTCTAATAAACATTGTGTGTAAAAAGAGATCCTCTTATTATTTTAGCTTATTATTTTGTTTCTGCCAAGCAGAGGCCATTTAGATCATTTGTGCACAACATAATGAATGCATGACATGCTATCTTCTGATGACACAGTATATTAGCACCACTAAAGTAGCCTGTCTGTGAAGATGCAATAATGATTTCAGCAAACATGTGTCTGGTCTGACCTTACAGTCCAACATGCAGTGAGAGATACAGAAAAATATTGAAATGTTTGCGTTTGCATTTCCAGTACGTGGCACTGTTTGCAGTTGCATGGCATATATTCAGCCTACTATACACTAATGTGAAATGATCTGTTTCTTCTGTATTTGAATGACTTATTGATGACGTCCTCTTGTCTGATCTTTGACTTGCGTTATACCTCCCGGGTGGGTTGTTTCCACGGACCCTCTGTGATTTCCTCAATAGCCTACTCTTCCTTACTATCACATTGACAGCTCTGTCCATACATACAAAACAACCTGGATCTCAGCTATTTGAAGTCCTCCCCCTCCGTCCCTCTTTCTTTCTTTCTTTCTTTCTTTCTTTCTTTCTTTCTTTCTTTCTTTCTTTCTTTCTTTCTTTCTTTCTTTCTTCTCTCTCTCTCTCTCTCTCTCTCTCTCTCTCTCTCTCTCTCTTCACACACAAATAGCCTGCACTCTCGCTCACTCAAAGACACACTCTTTTTCGCCCATTCTCTCTATCTTCCTACCTGGTCGAGCTCAAAAGAAGGGAACATGACAGAATGACAGGAGATGGATGTTTCAACAAGATGAAGGGTGAAATGTGAAATTAGCAACTCATATTCCTCGCCCCTGTGTTAAACGACAACCATCGGGAACCAGGCGTAATTGTTAAACATAATGAATTATTAAGAGCGGCGTCTATTAACAAGGTAGGCTATGTAAATGTATTATTTTTCTTCTGCACGTTAGACTGGTTTTGTGGTGACTGAGAAATGACGGATAATACAAGGGGGAGTGGGGGATTACATAACACATTGCACCGTGCTCCCGTTTTATCTTTCCTAATTTTTCCAAGTGCACGAGAGTATCGAGTTATCTATGAATTTAAGTCGTAGCCTAATGCTTTTTTTTCGGAAAAAGCAACTGTCGGTGCACGCTTTGAATTTGAAATCATGACAACTCGATTGTTAATAACATGAACTAAAGGCACGTGAATAGGGAACAGTGGAAACTACAGAGGGTTTCCACATGCTCTGATATCCTTTAATTCTCATTTCTCAAACATTATTAACAGCAAGCTAATTGAATAATTGTGTGTATGTTATCAGAAGAATCAGTCAAAAAAGTACTCTAATAGTCTACTCTTACTCTAATCTTAGTCTAATCTGTGTAGCCTATTTAGCCCATAGGCCTATTTTCCACTGCATATTAAGCACTTTATCTTCCTTGAAGTCTCTGAGTTAATTGTATTGTCAACCTTTCTAATAATGTTAGTGTACCATAAAAAAAAACATTTCATTGTTTGTAATTGCAGTCTCCATTAAACTGCGTCTTGTTCTTACAAACACAGCGCTTACATTTCTTGATGTTCTAGAATATGCGATTATTATATTGCGTGGCATGCATGAGTGCAGAGCGACCATAGGTTGAATCATTTCTCATAAAATTTGTGATCAAGACAATAGAGCATTTTGAGGCCAAAGAAAATGCTGAAGGGGCCGGCTCGGTGAAGCATTGTCGGTTAAAAAAAAGCGATACCTATTCTATTCTGGATAAAGAGCTCCCTCCATCTCCATGGCGACGTGGAGACGTGGATATCTCACATTGAAAACCATGCATCGTGCGCGCAGCTTTCTCGCTGAAAGGGGATCGGTTCGATGGCAGAACAAAGCGAAAGGTAGAGCGCTCGCACACCGCGCGGAAGAAAAAAAACGATAGGGTCTGTTTTGGGAACGAAAAGGGGAACAATTCTGACACACAAGTTATCTTCATAGGAAAGAAGGCGGGTGAGTGAAACGAGAATTGTGAGCAAAGCCTGTTGCTTAGTCTAGGCTATCATATATCGAGAAAAGTATGTTTTTTAGGCTATAGGCTAAGCTCCAGTCTGTTGCCTTTCTGCGACGGCGCAGTTTACCAAAACATTTCCACTAGCCCACAGTGATTTCCAAACTAATTTACTCAGGTGCATTCGTTACACCTGGAAAAAATCTAAAGCGATTAGCTAGCATACCCGTAACATCTATAGTGAGTGACAACATAGGCTACGTAAATGGGCTGATGTTTCAGAGATGGGATAACATTGAGTTGAATGGCTTACCTAGGCCACCTAGGTAGCCTGCAGGTCGTCCCACTTGTAACGTGACTTAACCCAGAAAGCAGGCGCGGAGGGTTGAACCAGTGCCTGTGTGTTAGAGACCTCTCTAACGACCATAAAGCTCAGATTCATACTCCCATTCACCAGCTCTACAAGCGTTAGGGCCTATAATGTCGAACTACGTTCGTTGATCACCAAATAGGCTATGGAGTTTCGCGGAATAATTATATTTACTACCGTACGCTACTTCCAAAAAAGGTATGCTATAAATAAAAATGTACAAGTAACCCGAAAAATGGCTCTTCGGCACCTCCGATGTCGCTTATTGAGCTGTTGTAGACTTCCAACCAGTTTGTGGCAGTAATTAGGTTGCTTGTACATTTTTATTTAGACCTTTTTTGGAAATACATCCCGGCCGTAGTAGGGGTAAATGAATATAGTTTCTCAGAGAAACTCCATATTTTGTGATCCCCAAACCTATTTGGACATTATAATGCATACAGATATGGCGAATGGGAGTTTGAATCTGAACTTTCCGGGCGTTAGACAGGTCTCTAACGCAATGGTACTGGTTCAGCGGAGGATAATTGAACTACGCTGCTAGGGCCTATAACATGTAGGCTAAATTGTCACTTTACGATTTTACTTACAATAATAAGCTGTTTTGGTCCATCAACTTTCAGAAACTTATATTTTAGTAGGTTACCATTAGAGTAGCCTATAGCATAAATCACTTAAGACCGTCGCACATGTTGCACCTGGCAACTTCATCATAGGGAGGCCTAATGAATTGGTGTTGATATGCATGTTCTACTTCTCACTTAGTATTGCAGTTGCCCGACACATTTAGCAAATGGACAAAAGCGCACACGTGAATTTACAGCACTTCTCCAATAGCTCACTGAAATCGTGGGAACCGTTTCAGGACCTTGGACAGCGAAAAAGCGCATGCTCTTACTCTCATCTTTACACTTCCTTCCTACGTCAGCAATACATGTTTTAAATCATAAAACGTCTTGACTATCCCCAGTTTAAAGTGCTATGCATAAGCATATGCTACAAGCAGGCCTGGTAATGTAGCCTGAATGCTGTTTGTCTTGGATAGGCTGTATTTAGAATATCATGGCTCGACTTATCAGGCTGTCATATTGCTTTGTCAGGCATGTAGGAAACATGTAGCCTAGCCTAAATGAAAGTTACGGTTGCTTCTCCCAAGCATATATCCTATGCCTTCATATGTAGGCTAGCAGGACAGAAAGCATGCATTTTAAATGGATGATATGATTTTGTGGACTGGAGTACCATGTATGTTGACTTAACTGAAAACCAAGGATACTTTTATAAGTTGATGCTCATTTACTGCATTTCTACACCAAGAAAATTTGCTATTTCGAGAACAGCAAAACAAATAAAAAATCACCCCAGCCATGAATTATCACCGCAATATTAGGTTTAAAGGTACTGTATGTGGAACTGCGTGTACAATGTCAACCACTACTCAAGCATAAATTTACTAATTTACTTGTGGAACAACGCAGTCAGTGCAACATGAAATAGATAACACATGCTATCTAGTCACAACAAGGCCGACTTCAAATGCCGACTTCAATGTGAAAGTAACTAGTGCATTAAACAGCTGACCATGAAAGCAAACTATGCCAGATAAATCATACACATGCAGTGGTGTAGGAGCCGGGGGGACTGGAGGTTGCCCCCAGTGATTCATTTGTAAATTGGGAGCTTCCGGTCCCTCAAAGCCCCCCGGATAACTCCCCCCCACCCCTTTCGCACTCACTCTGTGAAAAAAAGTGACAAACTCAATGTAGCAGCGCAGCAGACAGTGAACTGCAAAGTAGCCTTCTATCTATGGTGGTGAAATGGACAGCGCTCTCCAAGGTGCTGATTAATTAGAAGCATTTAAGACGTCACTGCAGAACATACGCATAGCCTATAGTATGCCCACATACTCGAGTATAGTGGTTGGGCTTACACAAGTCAGAATTTCTTATAGCCTAATTTTCAAGATATCAATTACAGAATCATTTTTAGATGTCACGGCAGAAGACCCACTGTATGCACAGACCCGAATTTCATATGATTTTTAATCTCTTTTGGCGAAGGAATCGCTTGCGGGACACCTACGATAACATCCGGTGAAATTGCAGGGTGCGAAATTCAAAATACAAACATCGTAATATTAAACAGTCATGAAAGTACAAGTGTCATACATAATTTAAAAGCTTAACTTCTTGTTAATCCAAACACACTGTCAGATTTCAAAAAGGATTTACGGTGAAAGCCTACCAGGCGATTATGTGAGGACAGTGCCCCACACCAAAATACTTTTTCAACCAGCACAGGCGTCACAAAATCACAAATAGCGATTAAATAAATCACTTACCTTTGAAGATCTTCCTCTGTTTGCAATCCCAAGGGTCCCAGCTACACAATGAATGGTCGTTTTGTTCGATAAAGTCCTTCTTTATATCCAAAAAAAAGTCAGTTTAGTTGGCGTCAATGATCTCAGTAATCCACTCCTTCAACATGCATACAAACAAATCCAAAACGTTACCAGTAAAGTTCCTCCAAACAAGTCAAACGATGTTTCTAATTAATCCCCAGATACTCTAATATCTAAATTAACGATAATATTAAAGGAGAATAGTATGTTCAATAAGGAAGATAAGTAACGAAGAGCACGCACCTCATTCAGGCGCCAACAAGACAACTTTTCTAATGAGAGACACTTTGTAGTTCTTCCAACTTCTTGTTCATTTTTCAAAAAACATTGACATCTAGTGAAAGCCATAGGAACTGCAACCTGGGTCCTATCTATTTGTATTTCCCATAGGCAAGCACTGAAACGGCTTGTGACCGCCCCCAAAATAAATTACGGATGGATTTTCCTCGGGTTTTCGCCTGCCATATCAGTTCTGTTATACTCACAGACAAGATTTTAATCCAAGTTTTTTTCTATCCAATGCTACCAAGTATATGCATATCCTAGCTTCTGGGCCTG
Source organism: Oncorhynchus nerka (assembly GCF_034236695.1). Taxonomy (NCBI): domain Eukaryota; kingdom Metazoa; phylum Chordata; class Actinopteri; order Salmoniformes; family Salmonidae; genus Oncorhynchus; species Oncorhynchus nerka. The sequence goes on from NC_088405.1 coordinate 73,077,550, forward strand.
AGTAACAGGCAGTTTACTTTGGGCATGTCAGTCATCCAAAATTCCGGACAAAAACCAGTATGCTTATGAAGTTTTAAGACTTCAATTAGGCAGTAGAACAAATATCACAATATCTGAATATAACTTCAAATAAAATAAATCAATGTAGACTACAAAAGAACACATATGAAAATATAAAAACATATTTTGAGGGTGAACTACAACCTGAGTGTCCTCTTTAGCCTTGTCTAAAATGCTTGCCACTAAATGCACCTTGGTTTGGGCATGTTCAAAAACTTTTCTTTCTGAAGGCTCTTTGTTTTTTTTTACGTTGGTGGCAGAGGATGTTACTGTACGTTCCCACTCTTTTGCTAGTTTAATCCCTTTAATCTTTTCTAGACCCAAGCGCCCTACCTATTCTAAGACCACCTTAAAAGTTTGAATGACGAGCCAGGCACGGGTTATACATTTGCTTGTTCTTGAACTGAGACTCCGTCCAAATTACAACTGCTCTGATCACTTCCTCTGTGGATATACTGTCACTGTCTTGCTCGCAAGGTGGGAGGGGCTCCACCACAAAATTTTACTTAGGCCCCCAGGCAAACTGAATTTGTGGGTATGGAAACAGGAAGCCCCTCAGTGAATTCAGATTTTTTAGTGGCTTCCATCCCCATCAAAGTTGCCCATCCCTGGTGTAGTGGGTATATTGCATGTGTTAACTTCATGCAGGAGAGAGGCAGCCGTGATGATACCCACGGACAGACAGACAGGCAGAGAGGGAGAGAGAGAGGCCACAAACAAACAGGGAAGTTAGTGAGAAGTGTCTCTCCAAGCTCACAGAGTTCATAGACTGATGATCTGTCATAGTATAAATTATTCTGAATGATCATATATGACCTCTGATGAAATGATAGCAGGTTAATAAGCATTTAAATCTTGCTATAAAATAAAAATGTGGGGGAATGCTCCCAGACTTCCCTAGCAAAATGTGTCCCCCTCAATGTCAGAGTTGCTCCTACGCCCCAGTACACATGCATTGAAATAAAAGGCATTGGCCTATAGCAAAGGACTTACTTAGGCACACAATCAACAAGGACACATGAAGACAAACAAACTTGACCAAAGAATGCAGAAAATCACAAAATAAAAATGGAAAATCTACACATGCCTTTTTAAAGGGAGCTAAGGCTCTTTACATGTCACCTTGTTAGCTCTGAGAACATTGATATTGGAACATAGTAGCCAATGAGGGGCAGATTTATCCCGGGCCAGCTTGTCATTGTTTTACATTATTGTTTTGCCTATGCAGCAGTTTCCGTATCTGGGTGCTCATTATATAAAACATCTACATTATAGCTAAATAACTTAGCAATATTTAATTACATTTTGCCAGCAAGATTGATCTGTTAGAATATCGCATTTTAAGTCAGGAAGATGGACAAGCAAGATTGATAGAGTGAGAGATGAAAATGCGTTATGCCAGAGACAGGTAGGCTACAGGAAGGGATTAGGGATGCATGCAGAAGATGATGATGAAGTAGACCTACAGAAAGAAGTTTAGAAAAGTTAGCCAAACTAAGTAATCATTAATGTTTTCCATGATCTCAATTATCATTCTATCTCTGCACGACAATGCATATAAAATCAAATCAAATGTGTATTTGTCACATGCTTTACAAACAACAATGAAAAAAAAGAGAAATAGTAGAAAAGATTATAAAATAATAACACTAGTAATATAAAAAATAAAAATAAGACAAGGAATAAATACACAACGAGTAACGATAACTTGGCTATATACACGGAGTACCAGTACCGAGTCGATGTCGACATTACGAGTCAAAAGTTTGGACACAACAACTCATTCATGGGTTTTTCTTCATTTGGACTATTTTCTACATTGTAGAATAATAGTGAAGACATTAAAACTATGACATAAGACATATGGCATCATGTCGTAACCACAAAAGTGTTAAACAAATCAAAATATATTTAACATTTGAGTTTCTTCAAAGTAGCCACGCTTTACCTTGATGACAGCTTTGCACACTCTTGGAATTCACTCAACCAGCTTCACCAGGAATGCTTTTCCAACAGTCTTAGCAGCACTTGTTGGCTGCTTTTCCTTCACTCTGTGGTCCAACTTATCACAAACCATCTCAATTGTGTCGAGGTCGGGTGATTGTGGAGGCCAGGTCATTTTTGGTTACTACATGATTCCATATGTGTTATTTTATAGTTTTGATGTATTCACTATTATTCTACAATGTAGATAATAGTCCAAATAAAGAAACCCATGAGTAGATGTGTCCAAACTTTTGATTGGTACTGTACACACAGTGCATTTGGAAAGTATTCAGACCCCTTGACTTTTTCGACATTTTGTTATGTTACAGCCTAATTCTAAAATGTATTAAATAGTTTCCCCCCACACCAATCTACACACAATACCACATAATGACAAAGCAAAAACAGGTTTTCATAAATGTTTGCAAAAAAATAGTTCAATCTTGGTTTCATCAGACCAGATGATCTTGTTTCTCATGGTCTGAGAGTCCTTTAGGTGCCTTTTGGCAAACTCCAAGCCGGCTGTCTTGTGCCTTTTCCTGAGGAGTGGCTTCCGTCTGGCCACTCTACCATAAAGGCATGATTAGTGAACTGCTGCAGAGTTGGTTGTTCTTCTGGAAGGATTTCCCATTTCCACAGAGGAACTCTGGAGCTCTGTCAGAGTGACCATCGGGTTCTTGGTCACCTCCCTGACTAAGGCCCTTCTCCACTGATTGCTCAGTTTGGCCACGCGGCCAGCTCTAGGAAGAATCTTGGTGGTTCCTAACTTCTTCCATTTAAGAATGATGGAGGCCACTGTGTTCTTGGGGACCTTCAATGCTGCAGACATTTTTTGGTACCCTTCCCCAGATCTGTGTCTCAACACAATCCTGTCTCTGATCTCTATGGACAATTCCTTCAACCTCATGGCTTGGTTTTTGCTCTGACATGCACTGTCAACTGTGAGACCTTATATAGACAGGTTTGTTCCTTTCCAAATCATGTCCAATGATTTCAATTTACCACAGGTGGACTCAAATTAAGTTGTAGAAACATCTTAAGGATGATCAATGGAAACAGGATGCACCTGAGCTAAATTTCGAGTCTCATAACTAAAGGTTCTGAATAGTTATGTAAATAAGCTATTTCTGTTTTTTATTTTTAATACATTTGCTAACATTTCTGTTTTTGCTTTGTCATTATGGGGTGTGTAAATTGATAAGAAAAAAATAATTTGATCCATTTTAGAATAAGGCTGTGATGTAGCAACATTTTGAAAAGGTCAGTGGGTCCGAATACTTTCCCGAATGCAATGTATAGGTAGGGATAAAGTGACTAGGCAACATGATAGATAATAAACAGTAACTGCGTATGTGATGAGTCAAAAGAGGATAATGAAAAAAGGGTCAATGCATATATTCCAGGTATATATATTGGTTAACTATTTAACCAACTATTTAGCAGTCTTGTAGCTTAGGGGTAGAAGCTGTTCCGGGTCCTGTTGGTTCCAGACTTGGTGCATCGGTACCACTTGCTGTGCGGTAGCAGAGAGAACAGTCTATGACTTGGAATTCATTTTTAGGGCCTTCCTCTGACTCCTGGCATAGAGGTCCTGGATGGCAGGGAGCTCGGCCCCATTGATGTACTGGGCCGTATGAACTACCCTCTATAGCATCTTGCGGCCGGATGCTAAACAGTTGCCATACCAAGCGATGATGCAGCCAGTCAAGATGCTCTCAATAGTGCAGCTGTATAACTTTGAGGATCTGAGGGCCCGCGCCAAATCATTTTCAGGCTTCTGAGGAGGAAGAGTCATTGTCGTGCCCTCTTCACGACTGTGTTGATGTGTTTGGACCAAGATAGTGATGTGGACACAGAGGAACTTGAAGCTCTCGACCTGTTCCACAACAGCCCAGTCAAAATGGATGGGGGCGTGCTTGGCCCTCCGGGTCCTGTAGTCCACAATCAGCTCCTTTGCCTTGTTGACAATGAGGGAGAGGTTGCTTTCCTGGCACCACACTGCCAGGTCTCTCGTATCGGGATTTCCTATAAGGGTCCAGTGTCTCGCTCATTGAAAGTGGCAGCTCTAGCTTTTAGCTCAGTGCGGATGTTGCCTGTGATCCATGGCTTCTGGTTGGGATTTGTATGTACCTGTAGGTCACTGTGCGGACAACGTCGTAAATGCACTTATTAATGAAGCCAGTGACTGGTGTGGTAAACTCCTCAATGCCTTCGTATGAATCCCGTAATATTCCAGTCTGTGCTAGCGAAACAGTCCTGTAGCTTAGCATCCGCTCCATCGCTCCACCACTTCCATATTGAGAGCGTCACTGGTACCTCATGTTTGAGTTTTTGGTTGTAAGCAGGAATCAGGAGGATAGGGTTATGGTCAGATTTGCCAAATGGAGTGTGAGGTAGAGCTTTGTATGGGTTTCTGTGTGTGGAGTAAAGGTGATCTATTGTTTTTAGTTGCACAGGTGACATGCTAGTAGAAATGAGGTAAAACGGATTTCAGTTTTCTTGCATTAAAGTCACCGACCACTAGGAACTCCGCCTCTGGGTGAACATTTTCTTGTTTGCTTTTGGTCCTCGAGTGTGGTCTTAGTGCCCGTATCAGTTTGTGGTGGTAAATAGACAGCTACGAAAAATATATATGAAAACTCTCTTGGTATATACTGTAGTCTACAGCTTATCATGAGTTATTCTAACTCAAGCAAGCAAAACTTTGAGACTTCCTCAATATTAGTGATTGGGCACCAGCTGTTGTTAACAAAGAGACACAAACCTCCTCCTCTGAGCTTCTATCCTACTGATGTATAGAAAAAACAGCTAGATATATATTTACCATGTCTTTGTTAAGCCTTAGAAACATAGGGTATTACAGTTCTTCAGATCACATTGATAGGATAGTTTTGAACGGAGCTCATACAGTTTATTCTCCATTGATTGCACGTTCGCAAATAGAATGGAGGGTTGAGACAATTTTCCCAGTCTCCGACGTAGTCTCGTCAGGTATCCCGCATGCCGGCCTCTATAGCGTCCTTCTTCGAGTGTCGGGATTTTTGCCTGGTCTGCGATAATTATTTTCTTTCTCCAAATGGAGGTGAGTGATAGCTGTACTGATGTCCAGAATCTCTTTTCTGTCATAGAAAACGATGGAGGGGAAATTATGAGCAAAAAAATGTTAAGATGAGTGCAAAAAATACACAAAATAGCACAATTGGTCAGGAGCCCGTAAAATGGTTGCCATTCTCTCCAGTGCCATTATGTCCTATTTGTCGCATTTGTTATAGCCTACTATTATTATTGTCTTTGGGGAAATAGTCTACATAGTTATTTGTTTAGTTGTGCATACTTTCATATCAATACATAAAACCAAATTGCATTAGCCTACTGGGCAAATCAATTAAAATATCAACCTAATATTCCCTAGTGAAAGCGCAGGATTTTTTCCCCCTCAGAAAAAAACATACAAATAAAATTAATTCTATGGACAAAACTGCTAATATTAAAAATGCTGATGTCACAAAAGGTGATCGATGATGACCTGCGTGTAGAGTTCGTGAGGCGCCCATAAATCTCAGGGTGCTCCCAAAGCAAACGCAGCTTTGAACATGCAACAGTCGCATGAGGCGACAGAGACCTTTGCAGATGATCGTGCTATGCTCTGACACCGTATTCTTCTCTCATTAATATTTATGCTTTCCAAAGGTTGTTGTGAGGCCTGACTGTCTAAGCCTCTTGCGTAAATGTGAACTTTCCAGGATAAGCAGCTCACCCAAACTGTGATATAGATATAGATATAGCCTAAAGCCTACAAATAGCCATAGCATAGCCTTTGGCTCCTCAAATGAGAAATCTCAAAAACTCACACAAACAACCATCACATCTTTCCAGGTTTCCATGGCATGCTCAGCGTGTTGTTCTCCTCCCTAGGTTAGTGTGTCTTCATGTTCTGTGAGTGTGGTGCTGGTAGTCCAAGGTGCTGGTGCCAGTGAGCAGTTCATAGCCAGGCATGAGGAGGACTGGAGCCGGGTGCAAGGCTTGGCCCTGACAGTCTTTGCTCAGGCCCAATGTGCCTGCCATTGAGTGCCCTCAACTTGACTACATTTAATTACTGGTCTCCAGCAGGCACTCATAGAGAGCCCACTTAATGTTTAGTGATGCCACCGCTCACAGCCAGGCGGTCTTACCCACTGAGTGCTTGAGAGAGGGAGGAGAAAAGTTGTAGATCGGGCAACCATGTTCCAGAAATAGCCAAAATAGAATGTAAGATTAAAGATACAGTCCGGGATATTAAGCACAATAAATTCATAAAATAGTGTATGATTTGTATATTCTTTACAGGACTTTACATATCGTAAGAATTGGATGACGTACACTAAAAAAGGGGTTTTGGCTCGTGAGCGAGCACCACTTTCACAACTAATGACTGAAATTATACAAAAGTTCTGGAGCATCACGTTAAAGGCCCTTGTTAGTTAGTGATGTAGGTCTTGGATTTCTACAAAAGTGTCTATTTGTTCCTTGTTTGGCTGAGTATCACAATGTAGGCCGTCACATTTCATGATGTTAGCCTAAGGCTTGAGGGCTACTAAGGATACGCTGGATGTAATGTTTGTAAAGACCTATGCCACAGCATGTGATCCATTGTAGATGATCACGATTTTGTACTTTGGTTGTTTTCTCTCCATAGGCAAGCATAAGGGACTGGAAGAGAGGGAGCGAATAGAAGGAGTCTCTCTGGGATTGCTATTTGTTGAGCATCTGTTGCCTGTATTACAAGACTGACTGGCTTTTCACTTGACATTTCCAATTCCTTTCTGCTGAGTCAAGAGCCTTTTCATAGCGAAGGCTAGCAGAGCTCTTTGAATTACCTTGTTTCCAGCTGTGATTATCTTTCCCTTGATGGATGAGAGAAGGGAAGACCGGGCACATCAGAACGATTGCCCCTGATATATAGGGGCAGAGACAGCTCTTTCTCATGCATTAATCTGTACATCTCGCTTTCTGTTTTTCCTCTCTCTCTCTCACGCACTGTCTCTCTCTAAACATGTTGTTTAAACTCATTGTCCAACATTAGGTTGAAGGGCCAAAGCTTACACGTCGCCTGACATTTGGCTTAATGGACTAAAGTCATCACTTGTTCATCGGCTTTGATGTGATTTTCTCACACTGCTTTATAGACTGGAGATCAAAGAAAAACTTCTCTCCACCACTGGGCCATTAAATTGTGTTTTGTCTTTATGTCAAGTGGCAATAATTGAATTCAAGAGTGGCTGGCCTCTCAAGCAGTGACCGAGTTCGTATGGGTGTTTTGATAACGGTCTTAGGGGAAATGTCAAACAAGATTCAGCTTGTTCTTGAGGGCCCTCGAGAGTTGTACCGCTCCAGTCAAAATGTCATTAGTTTGATATGACCAGATGATTGATTCAAGCTTTTTGAGGCTGGAAGTGAGATATGTTTTTGCTGAAAGAGCACAATGCACTGCTTTGATACATTTAAGCTTATAATAAAAATAAAAAAATATGCAAAGTATCTACATAGTACATTATACTATATGCAGTCCACCTTTTGTGTCTTCTTTCCTGTGTGTATGTGTGTGTGTTTTACCTGTGTGTGTGTGTGTGTGTGTGTGCGTGTGTGCGTGTACGCGTGCGTGTGTGTGTGTGCGTGAGCATGTACTAATATAGGCCTACTGTTCATGTACTAATATAGGCCTACTGTTCATGTACTAATATAGGCCTACTGTTCATGTACTAATATAGGCCTACTGTTCATGTACTAATATAGGCCTACTATTCATGTACTAATATAGGCCTACTGTGCAGCATGTACATAATAATGTATCTGAGTTAGATAGATATCTCCTGTCACTTCTGGGCTGTGAGAAAATCTATTGTAACTTCGACGCTGCGTCACAAGTAGCACAATCAGAACCTGGATTTACCGGGCCAGAGGAAGAGGCTGCCTCACTACAGCGATATGATTGGTTCTAGGGCTCCTCGCATGGTGGCCACAGCTGATTAATGGCTTTGTGGCACTCACTCTACTGATTTAGTGAGGGACCGTGGCAATGAACTTAATGTAAAAAGATAGCGAGTGGAAAGGAAGGGCTCGGGTCAGAGACGGTGGCTCTTAATTGGACAGCTATAACAGCCATTATGAATTAAGGGCATAATTCATTGTGCTTCCTTGGGTTTGAATCATGCAAGCTATGGCCTCAGAGCCAGCAGGTTATCAAAAAAGATGTGCAGTTTCTAAAAGGACACCTCTCACACTATCAGCCAGATTCTAACAGTGTGTCAACCCCAGCAAACAAGGACATTTCATTATGAAAATCCACGGTTTAAGAGTTGTTGTGAAGGAAAGGGGGATCATGCCTAGGTGATTCAGATAAATAGACATTGTGTCTCATCTGGGAGGAAGTGAGAAGTACATGCACTGTCTACCAGATGGCCCCTTATATTAGACTGCAGCCTCAGCCTGCCACCTCTCTGGCTGTCTCTGATACGTTATGGCGGGCAGGCTCATTTCCTCTCCTATGTGGTATCATACTGCCCCCACAGATCAAATCCTGAACCTTGTCAGCCACATTACAAGATCGGCCAGGTTTGATGAATTAATGACATAGTCATTGTATTGAAGGGTTATGATCTGCCCCTCAAGTCTCTCTTCTGAAACATTCCTGCCCATAATGTCCTCTCGAACACTATCCATTGGTTGGACATGAGTCACTCTCTTTTCATATGGATATCAGTCTCTCTTTATCTCTCTTCATGCACAACAGCTACAAATAGTGCGACACTCACATTCTGATGAAGGTGACCTACGTACTGTATAGCCAAAACAATAATAAGTGTCACGCCCTGATCTGTTTCACCTGTTCCTGTGATTGTCTCCACCCCCTCCAGGTGTGGCTTGTTTTCCCCAGTGTATTTATCCCTGTGTTTCCTGTCTCTCTGTGCCAGTTCGTCTTGTATGTTTAGTCAAATCGACAAGTGTGTTTTCGCTGTACTCCTTTTGCTATTCTCTTTTTCTAGTCCTTCCGGTTTTGACCCTTGCCTGTTTCTGGACTCTGTACCCACCTGCCTGACCATTCTGCCTGCCTTGACCACAAGCCTGTCTGTCAATCTGTACCTCCTGGACTCTGATCTGGTTTTGACCTTTTTGCCACAACCATTCTCTTGCCTACCCCTTTGGATTATTAAACATTGTAAGACTCCAACCATCTGCCTCCTGTGTCTGCATCTGGGTCTCGACTTGTGCCTTGATAAATAAGTGATTTCATAATAATATCCCAAATCTGGAGAGTGGTTGGAAGTTTTGGAAATCTGATGAGTGGTGTTTAATGGATATGTTATATACTGAACAAAAATATAAATGCAACATGCAACATTTAAAAGATTTTACTGAGTTATAGTTCATCTAAGGAAATCAGTCAATTCAAATTAATTCATTAGGCCCTAATCTGTGAATTTTACATGACTGGGAATACAGATACAGTTGAATTTGGATGTTTACATACACTTAAGTTGGATTCATTAAAACTTGTTTTTCAACCACTCCACAAATTTCTTGTTAACAAACTATAGTTTTGGCAAGTCGGTTAGGACATCTACTTTGTGCATGACACAAGTAATTTTTCCAACAATTGTTTACAGACAGATTATTTCACTTGTAATTCACTGTATCACAATTCCAGTGGGTCAGAAGTTTACATACACTAAGTTGACTGTGCCTTTAAACAGCTTGGAAAATTCCAGAAAATTATGTCATCGCTTTAGAAGCTTCTGATAGGCTAATTGACATCATTTGAATCAATTGGAGGTGTACCTGTTAATGTATTTCAAGGCCTACCTTCAAACTCAGTGCCTCTTTGCTTGACATCATGGGAAAATACAAAGAAATCAGCCAGGACCTAAGAAAACAAATTGTAGACCTCCACAAGTCTGGTTCATCCTTGGGAGCAATATCCAAACATCTGAAGGGACCACGTTCATATGTACAAACAATAGTACGCAAGTATAAACACCATGGGACCACGCAGCCGTCATACCGCTCAGGAAGGAGACGTGTTCCAACTCCAAGTGCAAATCAATCCCAGAACAACAGCAAAGGACCTTGTGAAGATGCTGTTGGAAACAGGTACAAAAGTATTTATATCCACAGTAAAATGAGTCATATATCGACATAACCTGAAAGGCCGCTCAGCAAGGAAGAAGCCACTGCTCCAAAACCGCCATAAAAACAGCCAGACTACGTTTTGCAACTGCTCATGGGGACAAAGATCGTACTTTTTGGAGAAATGTCCTATGGTCTGATGAAACAAAAATAGAACTGTTTGGCCATAATGACCATTGTTATGTTTGGAGGAAAAAGGGGGTGGCTTGCAAGCCGAAGAACACCATCCCAACAGTGAAGCACGGGGGTGACAGCATCATGTTGTGGGGGTGCTTTGCTGCAGGAGGGTCTGGTGCACTTCACCAAATAGATGGCATCATGAGGTAGGAATATTATGTGGATATATTGAAGCAACATCTCAAGACATCAGTCAGGAAGTTAAAGCTTGGTCGCAAATGGGTCTTCCAAATGGACAATGACCTCAAGCATACTTCCAAAGTTGTGGTAAAATTGCTTAAGGAAGGTATTCGAGTGACCAGCACAAAGCCCTGACCTCAACCCTATAGAAAACTGCTTGCCCACACAACACCATGCACATGGTCTGCAGTGGTGAGGCCGATTGGACATACTTCCAAATTCTCTAAAACGACGTTGGAGGAGGCTTATGGTAGCGAAATTACCATAAAACTATCTGACAACAGCTCTGGTAGACATTCCAGCAGTTAGCATGCCAATTGCACGCTCCCTCAAAATTTGAGACATCTACAGCAGATGAAGAAGCTGGATGTGGATGTCCTGGGCTAGTGCGGTTACACGTGATCTGCAGTTGTGAGTCCGGTTGGACGTACTGCCAAATTCTTTCAAATTATGTTTGAGGCCGCTTATGGTAGAGAAATTAACATTAAATTCTCTGGCAACAGATCTGGTAGACATTCCTGCGGTCTGCATGCCAATTGCACACTCAAAGACATCTGTGGCATTGTGTTGTGTGACAAAACTGCACATTTTAGAGTGGGCTTTTATTGTCCCCAGCAATCTTGGCAAAGGAGAAACGCTCACTAACAGGGATGTAAACAAATTTGTACACAAAATCTTACAGAAATAAGCTTTTGGTGCATATGGAACATATTTTATGCTCATGAAACATGGGACCAACACTTTACATGTTGCGTTTATATTTTTGTTCAGTGTAGTGTGTTATCAAATTGGATTGGTAAATTCAATCCTCCGTTTAAAATAACTCCACTGTGCCATCAAATTGCTAGCTTTTCGAGGTGTAGCAGGCTAAGGCGTTGTCAAGAGGGCAGTTACATCTGTTTGCAAGATCAAGGACCGGTAAGGATTTATGAGCGAGGAAGATGTACTGTAAAGCAGGGTTCCCCAACTGGCAGCCCGCAAAAGGATTTATTTGGTCCCCAAAGTTTTCTGAGCAAAATATGATATATATCCTATGATTGATTTTGTATATTTTTTCATTGTTGGACGTAAAAGACTATAAAAACACCAGGAAATCAGCTCCAAGTGATTTTAATTTTGGAAATCTGTTCCCAAGTATTGCCACGCATAATAGAGAGATGTGATTGTATACAAACACAAGCAAGGTTTGAAACTGTTATATTTTTTGTCAAATATATCTGTTTGGGCTTCTTGCATCAATTTGCAGTTATTTGTATTTACCTTACCCCCGACCATCCGCTCAAGAAAAACTTGGCCCGCAGCTGAATCTGAATCTAGTTGATACCTGCTATAAAGCAAGCACAGCAACGTCTGTCACACATCCAACAGTTCATATTACACTATTCCTTTAAAAATAGTATTTATCGCTAGTCCTAACAGCACTATTGTGAACACAGCTCACTGAAATTAGAATCTATCTGATAATCCCCTGGGATTTTCTATTTTGTGTACATTGCATTCAGAAAGTATTCAGACCTCTTCACTTTTTCCACATTTAGTTACGTTACAGCCTTAATCTAAATTAGAGTTGTTTTAAATCCTCATCAATCTACGCACATAATGACAAAGCAAAAATAGGATTTTAGACATTTTTGCAAATGTATCAAAAGAAAAAAATGAAAATATCACATTGACATAAGTCAGATTCAGACTCTTTATTCAGTACTTTGTTAAAGCACCAATTACAGACTGGAGTCTTCTTGGGTATGACGCTACAACTTTGGCACACCTGTACTTGGGGATTTTCTCACATTCTTCTCTGCAGATCCTCTCAAGCTCTGTCAGGTTGGATGGGGAGTGTTGCTGCACTGTTTTTTCAGGTCTCTCCAGAGATGTTAGATCGGGATCAAGTCCGGGCTCTGGCTGGGCTACTCAAGCCACTCCTTCCTTGTTTTAGGTGTGTGCTTAGGGTTGTTGTCCAGTTGGAAGGTGAACCTTCACCCCAGTCTGAGGTCCTGAGCATTTTGCAGCAGGTTTTCATCAAGGATCTCTCAGTACTTTGCTCCGTTCATCTTTCCCTCAATCCTGACTAGTCTCCCAGTCCCCACCACTGAAAAACATCCTCACAGCATGATGCTGCCACCACCATGCTTCACTGTAGGGATGGTGCTAGGTTTCCTCCAGATGTAACGCTTGGCATTTAGGCCAAAGAGTTCGACTTTGTTTCATCAGCCCAGAAAATCTTGTTTCTCATGGTCTGAGAGTTCTTTAGGTGCCTTTTGACAAACTCCAGGTAGGTTGTCATGTGTGCCTTTTACTTAGGAGTGGCTTCCGTCTGGCCACTCTACTATAAAGGCCTGATTGATGGAGTGCAACAGAGATGGTTGTCCTTCCAGATGAACTCTGGAGCTCTGTCAGAGTGACCATCGGGTTCTCGGTCACCTCCCTGACCAAGGCCTTTTTCCCCCGATTGCTCAGTTTGGCCTGGCGGCCTGCTCTAGGAAGAGTCTTGGTAGTTCCAAACTTCTTCCATTTCATAATGATGGAGGCCACTGTGTTCTTGGGGACCTTCAATGCTGTAGACATTTTTTTGTTACCCTTCCCTAGATCTGTGCCCCGACACAATACTGTCTCGGACCTCTACAGACAATCCTGTCGACCTCATGGCTTGGATTTTGCTCTGACATGCACTGTCAACTGTGGGACCTTATATAGACAGGTGAATGCCTTTCCAAATCATGTCCAATCAATTGAATTTACCACAGGTGGACTCCAATCAAGTTGTAGAAACATCTCAAGGATGTTCAATGGAATCAGGATGCACCTGAGCTCAATTTTGAGTCTCATAGCAAAGGGTCTGAATACTTCTGTAAATAAGGTATTTCTGTTTTAAAATTTAATATATTTGCTAACATTTGTAAAAACTTGTTTGCACTTCGTCATTATGGGTTATTGTGTGTAGATTGATGAGTATTTTTTTGTATTTAATCCATTTTAGAATACTTCCCGAATGCACTATATTTCTATGTGAAGAGGCTGTGTGATTATGTTCCCTTGTTGTAATTTTACAGATCTGCTTTGCCTTGCTATTGTGCTAGGGTTTAATTCGTTGACAATGCCGCATTGGTTTTGTTGACTGAGCAAGCAAAATAAGTATATTGAATCATCGCATGTGAGCCTTCTTTTGGCACCAGGTTGGAGATTTCCAGGTTGGAAATCTATGCGCACTGTTTTGTATGATTTCACTTGAATACTCCACTGAACAGTCCACTGTGGTTTGATACGAAGTCTGTTTTAAAAATTATTTAAATATGCAACATGTTACACTTTAGCTTTGTGCCTCTCCCTCAGAAATGTATGCAAGATTAATGTCCACATCAGATGATCCTTTCAACTGTATTACAGGATGTATTCTAAGAACACCTCAGTTGTGCTCTATTGGAAGCCACTGTTCAAAATGCGTGTTCATTCATTTATGTTGGGAGGACAGTTCAGCGCTTGTTCCTGCCATGGCTTTCCCATATACACTGAGTATACCAAATATTAGGAATACCTTCCCCTTTTGCCCTCAGAACAGCCTCAATTTGTCAGGGCATGGACTCAACAAGGTGTTGAAAGTGTTCCACATGGATGCTGGCCCATATTGACTCCAATGCTTCCCACAGTTGTGTCAAGTTGGCTGGATGTCCTTTGGGTGGTAGACCATTCTTGATATACACAGGAACCTGTGAAAACCCCAGCAGCGTTGCAGTTCTTGACACAAACCGGTGCACCTGGCACCAAATGTACTACTATACCCTGTACAAAGGCACTTAAATATTGTGTCTTGCCCATTCATCCTCTGAATGGTACACATACATGATCCACGTCTCAATTGTCTCAAGGCTTAAAAATAATTATTATAACCTGTCTCCTCCTCTTCATCTACACTGATTGAAGTGGATTTAACAAGTGACATCAATAAAGGATCATAGCTTTCACTTGGATTCACCTGATCATTCCATGTCATGGAAAGAGCAGGTGTCCTTAATGTTTTGTTTAATGTTGTAGATGTTTTCACTGGGACAAACCTAGTAAGACCAACCTGTTAAGTAAGCTTAGAATTCCAGCCTCCAGACAGCCAAATGATATCAAGCACACATTCTCTGCCAAACGATTCAACATTTAAATGGGATATCCTTTTAAGCTTGAAGTTGTTCACTTCTGACGAATCTAGGAACTGTCATCAAGCTAATACGCAGGAGTGTGTCCCTGTACTCCGAGTGGCATTGCTTTCAGGGAAACTTCCCTACGCTCCCCAATAACAACATGTCATTGCAATATTATATCACCCAGCTAATATGTAACCTGGTCTCAGAGCATTTCATATTATTCTGTATGTAAATCCGAGACACTCCATTTAGTATGATATGTTATGTTTCGTATGGTATGTAATAACGTTAGCTTTCTGACTAACATTAGCTAGCTGACTAACGTTAGGGTTAGGGGCTAGGGTTAAGGTTAAGTTTAGGAGTTAGGTTAAATGGTTAAGGTTAAGGGAAGGGTTAGCTCACATGCCAAGTAGTTACAAAGTAGAAAAAAATAGTAAGTAGTTGCAAAGTAGCTAATTAGCAAAAATTCTAAAGTTGTCCGTGATGATATTCAAACTCACAACCTTTGGGTTGCTAGACGTTTGCGTCATATGCCCACCCATCAACCCCGACCAACCACCCTACTTTCGTTTTTGCCTTAAGTAACCATTTGTCTTATGTAACCATACCAAACCTAACATATCATACTAATTTCAGGATCCGTATTTACGTTTCCTATGTTACGTCTAGTCTATGAGACCAGGCTGTAATATGACAGCCAAGCCTAAATGGCTTCATCATTAATGAATCGAAGGGGGTATCGATCATCTAATTTCCCATCCCCCTTGGTACCCTACGTCTTCTGCCTCGGTGCCACATCGTCACAAAGACTCTTCTCTCTGCCCCCCGCTTCTCGCTTTGCCTCAGGGCTTTTTCTTCAGGACAGCTGGCTGTGGGAAGAGGACCATTCACTCCAAGCAGTGTCAGTCCCAACCCTACCTACCTCTTTCTGTGGGTCTCTCTCTGTGGGGAGAGGACTCTATGTTTCTGTGATTGTAGACACAGCCACACGGTTCTTTGGAACATGAAAATGAAGTATTATCTCCCATCCAGTGGCTAGTTATGAGTTTGTTTCTCTTGCAGGTAGGATGGAGTGGTTTCTCATTTTTCTCTCTGTTTAGGGAAAGAAATGCCAAATCTTGTCTGTCTGCATGGCTATGTGTGTTGGTAAAGTGTATTTCTGTGATTTCCCATGTATGTTTGTGTTGTCTGAAATACATATCCTTAACTGCTGTGCAGTGTGGGAGCTTTAGCTAACAATCACATCACCATAGTATAGTAGATATCTGCGCTGCTCGAAACCCCAAACAATAAAGTTTCTCCAGTTCCAGAAATGTAAATGTGTTCATTTACATGGGCTACAGGATCTGCTTGTATATTTTTTAAAGGCTTCATGAATATCAGTTATTTTTGTGTTGTATTTATCAAGTTCTGTCTGTCAGGAAAAATTGACACGCAGCCACATAGCATAGAGGTTTGTCATTTTAGCATTTGAATAAACATGAGCGGATGTGAAATTCTCATAGCAAATCTTAAAAGCACAGTGTTTGTTTATTAGGAGAGGAAAAGAGGAAATGCAGATACAGAACTAGTGTTAACCCAGCTAACAATTCTAAGGAGAGAGAACGTTGTTGTAATGTTACCCATAATATTACCCTGATGACTGAGTGTCCAGTTTTTCCTTAGTTAGTTACCAAAAACCTCCTGAGAACCTATTTAGCATGTTTTGGCGTTTGAGTTAGGAGAACATTCCCTTATTGTCAAACAAAACTTAGCCAGAATGTGGTTACCATGTTGTCAGAATATCTAATATTAATGCTATAATCCTTAATTGAAACAATAACAAAAGTGTCCTCCCTGTCCCTGTTTTGCTAAAAAGGGATGGGCTGGAGAAATGTACGTAAACACTCTCAAATGTAACCACTCTCAAATTCATAGACAGAACCATGGATGCAAGGACTGACCATCCATGATATCAAATGTATAGGTATATTCATGTTTTGAGGCTATACAGTGTTTTATTTACGTGGTTTATAAACATTGGAGTAAAACAAGCTCATATTGTCACGATTTCCGCCGAAGTTGGCTCCCCTGCCTGTTCAGGCGGTGCTCGGCCGTCATCGTAATCGGCCTACTAGCCGCCACCGATCCCTTTTTAGTTTTTGGTTTGTTTTGTCTTATTAGTTGCACCTGTGTCTTTTGTGTTTGCTTGATGGGCTTCCTTATTTAAAGATAGAATACCCGCCCTTGTTTTGTGCGGGATTATTCTTGTGTTACGTGTGTGTGTTATTAGGTGTGTTCGTCCTCTGGACCTGGTATCCTGTGTTTTGGGTTGGTCCATATTTTTCCGCGCCCTGTGTTGTGGGCATTGCTTTTGGTGCCGTATTAAAGTGCACGTCTTCCTGTGGAACTCTCTGCTCTGCGCCTGATTCTTCCTCACACACCTAGTCCCTCGTGACACATATTTTGGGTTCTGATTGGGTACGACAGTTGAACTCAGCTAATGAGGAATTTCTAAGTTATATTCTTCAAGAATCAATGGTTAAATGCAATTTATGTATATGTCAAAAAATGGATGTTGCAACTAAGGATTCTAGATTTAACGTTAGCATTTGTGAGAATCCAGAATATAAATATGCTTACATACTGTCTGTATCAGATTCAGCCCGTTTATCAATCTAGAATGGCCATGTGATCAATTCTGAACAATTGTTTTCCTCTAGAATTTTGCCTGTGCTTAGCGCCATTCCGTTTATTTTTATCATAAAAACTCCCTTGCCGATTACAAGCATACCCATTACATGATGCAGCCACTACCATGCTTGAAAATATGAAGAATGGTACTCAGTGATGTGTTGAGTTGGATTTGCCCCAAACATAAAGCTTTGTATTCAAGACATAAAGTACATTTCTTTGCCTCATTTTTTGAAGATGTACTTTTGTGCCTTATTGCAAACAGGATGGATGTTTTGGAATATTTTAATTCTGTACAGGCTTCCTTCTTTTCACTCTGTCATTTATTGTGGCGTAACTACAAGGTTGTTGACACTGTTTTAATGTCACCATCGTCCTCATGGTGGAATCCCTGAGCGGTTTGACTGGGTGTATTGACACACTATCCAATGTGTAATTAATAACTTCACCATGCTCAAAGGGATATTCAATGTCTGCTTTTTTTTACTCATCCACCAATAGGTGCCCTTCTTTTTGAGGCATTGGAGATCCTCCCTTATATCTGAGGTTAAATCTGGGTTTGAAATTCACTGCTCAACTGAGGGACCTTGCAGATATGTGTGGGATACAGAGATGAGATGAAAAATCATGTTAAACACTATTATGTGACTTGTTTAGCACATGTTTACTCTTTAACTTATTTAGGCTTGCCATAGCAAAGAGCAATTACATACCTATTGACTCAAAACATTTGAATTTGTAATTAATTACATAAAATATCTAAAACATAATTCCACTTTGAGATTATGGAGTGTGGTGTGTAGGCCAGTGACACACAATCTCAATTTAATCCATTTTAGATTCAGGTTGGAACTATGAAATCAAGGGGTGTGAATAGTTTCTGAAGGCACTCTATGTGATCTTAGGGTAGAGATAGTTGCTTTTTTCTGTGATGTTTCTGAAGGCACTCTATGTGATCTTAGGGTGGAGATAGTTGCTTTTTTCTGTGATGTTTCTGAAGGCACTCTATGTGATCTTAGGGTGGAGATAGTTGCTTTTTTCTGTGATATTTCTGAAGGCACTCTATGTGATCTTAGGGTGGAGATAGTTGCTTTTTTCTGTGATGTTTCTGAAGGCACTCTATGTGATCTTAGGGTGGAGATAGTTGCTTTTTTCTGTGATGTTTCTGAAGGCACTCCATGTGATCTTAGGGTGGAGATAGTTGCTTTTTTCTGTGATGTTTCTGAAGGCACTCTATGTGATCTTAGGGTGGAGATAGTTGCTTTTTTCTGTGATGTTTCTGAAGGCACTCTATGTGATCTTAGGGTGGAGATAGTTGCTTTTTTCTGTGATATTTCTGAAGGCACTCTATGTGATCTTAGGGTGGAGATAGTTGCTTTTTTCTGTGATGTTTCTGAAGGCACTCTATGTGATCTTAGGGTGGAGATAGTTGCTTTTTTCTGTGATGTTTCTGAAGGCACTCCATGTGATCTTAGGGTGGAGATAGTTGCTTTTTTCTGTGATGTTTCTGAAGGCACTCTATGTGATCTTAGGGTGGAGATAGTTGCTTTTTTCTGTGATGTTTCTGAAGGCACTCCATGTGACAAAAAAAAAAAGTAACAGTCAGTATCTGGTGTGGCAACCAGCTGCATAAAGTACTGCAGTGCATCTCCTCATGGACTGCACCAGATTTGCCAGTTCTTGCTGTGAGATGTTACCCCACTCTTCCACCACGGCACCTGCAAGTTCCCGGACATTTCTGGGGGAATGGCCCTAGCCCTCACCCTCCGATCTAACAGGTCCCAGACGTGCTCAATGGGATTGAGATCCGGGCTCTTTGATGGCCATGGCAGAACACTGACATTCCTTTCTTTCAGGAAATCACGCACAGAATGAGCAGTATGGCTGGTGGCATTGTCATGTCAGGATGAGCCTGCAGGAAGGGTACCACATGAGGGAGGAGGATGTCTTCCCTGTAACGCACAGCGTTGAGATTGCCTGCAATGACAACAAGCTCAGTCTGATAATGCTGTGACACACCGGCCCAGACCATGACGGACCTTCCACCTCCAAAACGATCCTGCTCCAGAGTACAGGCTTCGGTGTAATGCTCATTCCTTCGATGATAAACACGAATCCGATCATCACCTCTGGTGAGACAAAACCACGACTCGTCAGTGAAGAGCACTTTTTGCCGGTCCTGTCTGGTCCAGTGACGGAGGGTTTGTGTCAATAGGCAACGTTGTTGCCGGTGATGTCTGGGGAGGACCTGCCTTACAACAGGCCTACAAGCCCTCAGTCCAGCCTCTCTCAGTCTATTGCAGACAGTCTGAGCACTGATGGAGGGATTGTGCGTTCCTGGTGTAACTCGGGCAGTTGTTGTTCCCATCCTGTACCTGTTCCGCAGGTGTGCTGTTCGGATATACCGATCCTGTGCAGGTGTTGTTACACGTGGTCTGCCACTGCGAGGATGATCAGCTGTCCGCCCTGTCTCCCTGTAGCTCTGTCTTAGGCGTCTCATAGTACGGACATTGCAATTTATTGCCCTGGCCACATCTGCAGTCCTCATGCCTCCTTGCAGCTTGCCTAAGGCACGTTCACGCAGATGAGCAGGGACCCTGTAAAAATATAGTTGAATACACACCACATATTTACACTGAACAAAAATGTTATGCAACATGTAAAGTGTTGGTCCCATGCTTCATGAGCTGAAATGAAAGATCCCATAAATTCAACATAGGCATAAAAGGTTTATTTCTCTCAAATTCTGTGCACACATTTTTTTCATCTCTCTTAGTGAGCATTTCTCCTTTACCAAGATAATCCATCCACTTGACAGGAGTGGCATATCAAGAAGCTGCTTAAACAGCATAATCATTACACAGGTGCACATTGTGCTGGGGACAATTTAAGGCTGCTAAAATGTACACTTTTGTAACAGAACACAATGCCACAGATATCTCAGGTTTTGAGGGAGCATGCAATTGGCATGCTGACTGTAGGAACGTCTACCAGAGCTGTTGCCAGAGAATTTAATGTTCATTTCTCTACCATAAGTCGACATACAATGTTGTTTTAAAGAATTTTGCAGTACGTCCAACCGGCTTCACAACCGCAGACCACTTGTATCCACGCCAGCCTAGGACCAAATCCGTGTTCTTCACCTGCGGGATTGTTTGAGACCAGCCACACAGACAGTTGATGAAACTGTGGGTTTGCACAACCATAGAACTTCTACAAAAACTGCCAGCGAAGCTCAGTGTCGTAACCGACTTCAGTGGGCAAATTGCTCTCCTTCGATGGCCATTGGCACTCTGGAGAAGTGTGCTCTTCACAGATGAATCTCGGTTTCAACTGTACTGGGCAGATGGCAGACACCGTGTATGGCATCATGTGGGTGATGTCAACATTGTTAACAGAATGCGCCATGGTGGCGGTGGTATTATGGTATGGGCAACGAACACAATTACATTTTATTTATGGAAATTTGAAT
Organism: Oncorhynchus nerka; assembly: GCF_034236695.1. Lineage (NCBI taxonomy): Eukaryota > Metazoa > Chordata > Actinopteri > Salmoniformes > Salmonidae > Oncorhynchus > Oncorhynchus nerka. The sequence continues at coordinate 73,098,391 of NC_088405.1, forward strand.
GTTCAGAAATACCATGACTAGTTCCAGAGGCCCATAGTTGTGCCATTCATTCATTACCTCATGTTTCAGCTTGATAATGCATATCCTCATGTCGCAAGGATCTGTACACAATTCCTGGAGGCTGAGAATATCCCAGTTCTTCCATGGTCTGCATACTCACAGGACATGTCACCCATTGATCATGTTTGGGATGCTCTGGGGGGTGGGGGGGGGGGGGCTGCGGGCTGCCTCTCCATGCCTTTTGGTGTATACCCAAGTATTTAAATCCCTAAGAGTGTCTAATAATTCATCCATGGAGCTAAAATCCTCTGGTGGCACAGAAATATAAAGTTGTATATCGTCTGCGTAGCAGTGAAATCAGTGCTGTGCTTTCTGATAATGCTGCCAAGGGAAAACATACAGTATATAGACTGAACAATACTGGACCCAAAATCGAACCTTGAGGAAAGCCACATGTGATATGTATTTTCTATGTATTATATGTTCACCAAGGGTGACAAAAAATGATTTACCGTTAAATATGTCCGAAACCAATTTAGAACTGGACCGGAGAGGCCCAACTACATCTCCAGTCTGTCCAGAAGGACATCATCGTCAACAGTGTCTAATGCAGCACTTAAATCCAAGAATACAAGTACAGAGAGCTGTTTGGCATATGTGTTGGCTCTAAGATCATTTACCACTTTAACCAAGGCTGTCTCTCTGCTGTGGTGGGCATGAAAACCAGATTGGATGGTTGTCACTTAAAAAATAATTTATCTCTTTCGAAAACCAATTTCTCCAGAAGTCCATTCTTGAGAACAATTCATGAGAAATTGATTTTTAAACAGCTAAATCATTTTTTGAGATTGAACAGAAATTTCTGAGAGCTGAAGAATCTAGATTACTTTAATTTAGAAGGGGTATGACCATAACAGTTTCTAGTGCAGTGGGGAAGGTGCCTGTGAACAGGGAGTGATTAACAATAGTTTGCACTTATTCAGATATGCAGTTAACTGTTTTGAAGACAGTGGTGGGGATAGAATCGAGAAAATAAATCCATAGTGCCTTTGTGTGCTATGTTAAAGCACAAATCATCAACGTTCTCATCAGGTCTTGCTTGACTGATACCTAGCCTAATGTTGGTTATCTTATCTCTGAAATATGCTGCAAACCCATCATATTTAGATGTGGAGGAAAGTTTACATAGGTTTGGGGGGTAGGATTGATCAGGCAATCAATGGTCAAGAAGAGCCCTCTCTCATTATTCTGATTAGTAGTGATCAAGTTAGAAAAATGAGCCCGTCTGGCATTTCTAATTGTCTTGTTATATATGCCAAGTTGCTCTCTCAGAATATAACAATGGACCTGGAACTTTGACTTTCTACACTTCCACTCTGCCTTTCTGCAATTTCTTTTTAATTGATTAGTTTCCTCACTCATCCAAGGGACTCTACGTTTGGATGTGGCCTTTTACAACTTTACTGGAGCTATGGCATCAATGGTTGACCTTAATTTGCTATTAGTTATCAAATAAATCGCCACGAGGAAGGCAGAATTGATGCTGTATTGTTCATATACTCAATAAAATGTGTAGCAACTTCAGAGGTGTCACGATCGTTATAAGGAATGGACCAAGGTGCAGCGTGGTAGGCGTACATTTTCCTTTAATAAATGAACACCGAACAAAAACAACACACTACCAAACTAAACGTGACGCTACTGGTGTGCACACAGGCAACTAACTGCAGACAAGATCCCACAAATCACAATGGGGAAAATGGCTACCTAAATATGATCCCCAATCAGAGACAACGATAAACAGCTGTCTCTGATTGGGAACCATACCAGGTCAACATAAACCATTAATCACCTAGATGATCCACCCTAGTCACCATCACGCCCCAACCAACATAGAGAATAAACAGCTCTCTATGGTCAGGGCGTGACAAGAGGTAAGATAGCATTTCTTAATAATGTGTTATCCTGTGCTATGGGCAGCAAGATAGTACAAAATACACAGTGGTGATCAGATAAAGCAACATCAACAATAGATGATATGTCACTAGAAAGTCCCTTGGTAATAACCAGGTACGGAGTATGGCCATGGTTATGGGTGGGCCCAGTAACATGTTGGATAAAGTACATAGAGCTCAAAAGATTCATAAATTCAATGACCTTTGAGTCAGTCTCTTTGTCAACATGAATATTATATCACCCAACATAATGATTTCATCATAGTTCTCAAGGAGTAGTAGCTGTAGTCTGGGGGAAGGCTTTAAAAAGAGGGGCACTACAGTCTGATGACAGTCATGTTTCAGTGAGAAACATGCAATCAACTTTGCGCTCTGTAATGAGATCTTTCATGAGAACGGTTTTACTAGTGATTGCTCTAACATTTAAAAGCGGCATATTCAATGAGTGTGGCCACTCTTTCCCTGGGGCATCTGCCTCGAGGTAACCAATGGAATAACAACCAAATTATTAAGGTTACAACCATGTCTTCATGTCTCCAATCTAACAGAATGGTAGGAGATGATAGTTTGTATAAACTCACTAGAGGTCGGAGTTAAAGGAACATAAATTAGGTTACTCACAATAACCATAGTGCCATCTCTATAGTAGTTGATAAGCTTTCAAAGTCCTCTGTTGCTTATTCTGACAGGGAGAACTAGAGCATTACCAGACCCTGTCCATCAGTCTCTAAAACAGTTTGCGATGTTGCTGGAAATAATCCTGGAACCCCTGCAGTTAGGGTGAATTCCGTCTCTTTCAAAAAGTACTAGTTGCTCCCACAGCAAATCAAAGTTGTCACAAAAATAGACATTGCTGTTGTTGCAAAGTTTCTTCAGGTACTCGTTCAGGGCAAAGAGTCTGAAAAAACGTTCCGAATCCCTTCGGTAGCACGGGAGGAGGCCCAAGATAATTATTCTCTTTCCTGTGCTAGCGAGTGTGTTTAAAAAGAAATCAAATCTGTATTCCCAGTCGTGTAAAATCCATAGATTAGGGCGTAATGAATGTATTTCAATTGACTGATTTCCTTATATGAACTGTAACTCAGTCAAATATTTGAAATTGTTCCATGTTGCATTTATATGCAGTGTATATGCAGTGTATATTCTGGATTCTCACACATGCTCGCTCTAATATATCTATTTGTATTGTTATTTCTTGATTTCCTGTTTAGATGTTTTTATTATTTGTGTATTTGCGAGACATTTTACTGCACTGCTGGAGCTAGTTGCATAAGCATTTTGGTACACCTGCTATAATACCTGCAAATCTGTGTACACGACCAATAAACGTTGATTAATAAAAAATAAAATAAAATACTGTATAAATGGACATGTACAATGTACTGTATTTAAGTTGAAAACATTGTATGTTAAAAGCATTGTTTGTGTGTCCCTAACCTTGCCCACAGACAAAGAGCTGAATGGTTCACCAATAAGGGCCTCGATGGGATCAGCAACAGTAACAAGGGCTATGAATGGATCAGTGGTTCACCAATCAGGGCCTTGAAGGGCATGGCAACAGTAACGAGGGATGGTGTGTAAAGAAACACTTTTTTTGTCTTCCGGAGGAAACATACTCAGAACATGGTTGCCATGATGTCCAAATACAAGATATTAATGTTCCTGAAATGTTTCATGGGAACGTTGAAAGAACATTTCTTGTCCAATGACATTTAAAACGTAGGATATTTTTATCGTGTTCCCAGCTTCTTCCGGGGACGTCCCTAAATACGTTTTGTGACGTTGATGAAATATTCTCCTATCCCCTTAAGAAAACTGGACACATGAATGTACCTGCAACGTCCCATGGAACGTATCTAAAACATGAATATCTTATATTCTGAGAATGTGGCAACCATGCGAATGTAGCGAAATACTTGTGCTTCTAGTTCCAACAATGCAGTAGTAACCAACGAGTAATCTAACCTAACAATTTCAGAACAACTACCCTATACACACAAGTGTAAAGGGATGAAGAATATGTACATAAAAATATATGAATGAGTGATGGTACAGAACGACATAGGCAAGATGCAGTAGATGGTATTGAGTACAGTATATACAGTGGGGCAAAAAATGATTTAGTCAGCCACCAATTGTGAAAGTTCTCTTAAAAAGATGAGAGAGGCCTATAATTTTCATCATATGTACACTTCAACTATGACAGACAAAATGAGAAAAGAAAATCCAGAAAATCACATTGTAGGATTTTTAATGAATTTATTTGCAAATTATGGTGGAAAAAAGTATTTGGTCACCTACAAACAAGCAAGATTTCTGGCTCTCACAGACCTGTAACTTCTTCTTTAAGAGGCTCCTCTGTCCTCCACTCGTTACCTGTATTAATGGCACCTGTTTGAACTTGTTATCAGTATAAAAGTCACCTGTCCACAACCTCAAACAGTCACACTCCAAACTCCACTATGGCCAAGACCAAAGAGCTGTCAAAGGACACCAGAAACAAAATTGTAGACCTACACCAGGCTGGGAAGACTGAATCTGCAATAGGTAAGCTATGATGAAAAATACAGGCCTCTCTCATCTTTTTAAATGGGAGAACTTGTAAAATTGGTGGCTGACTAAATACTTTTTTGCCCCACTGTACATATGAGATGAGTAATGTAGAGTATGTAAACATATAAAAGTGGCATTTTTTAAAGTGGCTAGTGATACATGTACTACATAAAGCAAGATGCAGTAGATGGTATAGAGTACAGTATATACATATGAGATGAGTAATCTAGGGTATGTAAACATTATATTAAGTGGCATAGTTTAAAGTGACTAGTGATACATTTATTACATCCAATTTTTATTATTAAAGTGGCTAGAGCTGAGTCAGTATGTTGGCAGCAGCCACAATGTTAGTGGTGGCTGTTTAACAGTCTGATGGCCTTAAGATAGAAGCTGTTTTTTAGTCTCTCAGTCCCAGCTTCGGTTCACCTGTACTGACCTCGCCTTCTGGATGATAGCGGGGTGAACAGGCAGTGGCTCGGGTGGTTGTTGTCCTTGATGATCTTTTGGCCTTCCTGTGACATCGGGTGGTGTAGGTGTCCTGGAGGGCGGATAGTTTGCTCCCGGTGATGCGTTGTGCAGACCTCACTACCCTCTGGAGAGCCTTACGGTTGTGTGCGGAGCAGTTGCCGTACCAGGCGGTGATACAATAAACGTTGATTAATAAAACAGGACAGGATGCTCTTGATTGTGAATCTGTAAAAGTTTGTGAGTGCTTTAGGTGACAAGCCGAGGTTGAAGAGGCGCTGCTCTGCCTTCTTCACCATGCTATCTGTGTGGGTGGACCAATTCAGTTTGTCCGTGCTGTGTATGCCGAGGAACTTAAAACTTACTACCCTCTCCACTACTGTCCCGTCGAAGTGGATAGGGGGGTGCTCCCTCAACTGTTTCCTGAAGTCCACGATCATCTCCTTTGTTTTGTTGAGTGTGAGGTTATTTTCCTGACACCACACTCCGAGGGCCCTCACCTCCTCCCTGTAGGCCGTCTCGTCGTTGTTGGTAATCAAGCCTACCACTGTAGTGTCATCTGCAAACTTGATGATTGAGTTGGAGGCGTGCATGACCACGCAGTCATGGGTGAACAGGGAGTACAGGAGAGGGCTCAGAACAAACCCTTGTGGGACCCCAGTGTTGAGGATCAGCAGGGTGGAGATGTTGTTACCTACCCTCACCACCAGGAAGTTCAGTACCCAGTTGCACAGGGCGGGGTCGAGACCCAGGGTCTCGAGCTTGATTACGAGTTTGGAGGGTACTATGGTGTTAAATGCTGAGCTGTAGTCGATGAACAGCATTCTCACATAGGTATTCCTCTTGTCCAGATGGGTTAGTGCAGTGTGCAGTGTGGTTGCGATTGCGTTGTCTGTGGATCTATTGGGGTGGTAAGCAAATTGGAGTGGGTCTAGGGTGTCAGGTAGTGTGGAGATGATATTGACTAGTCTCTCAAAGCACTTCATGGTGACAGAAGTGAGTGCTATGGGGCGGTAGTCGTTTAGCTCAGTTACCTTAGCTGTCTTGAGAACAGGAACAATGGTGGCCCTCTTGAAGCATGTGGGAATATCAGACTGGGATAAGGATATATTGAATATGTCCATAAACACACCAGCCAGCTGGTCTGCGCATGCTCTGAGGACGCGGCTGGGTATGCCATCTGGGCCTGCAGCCTCACAAGGGTTAGCACATTTAAATGTTTTACTCACGTCGGCTGCAGTGAAGGAGAGTCCGCAGGTTTTGGTAGCGGGCCGTGTCAGTGGCACTGTATTGTCCTCAAAGCTAGCAAAGAAGTTGTTTAGTCTGTCTGGGAGCAAGACATCCTGGTCTGCGACGGGGCTGGTTTTCTTTTTGTAATCCGTGATTGACTGTAGACCCTGCCACATACCTATTGTGTCTGAGCCGTTGAATTGCGACTCTACTTTGTCTCTATACAGACTCTTAGCTTGTTTGATTGCCTTGCGGAGGGAATAGCTACACTGTTTGTATTCGGTCATGTTTCCGGTCACCTTGCCCTGGTTAAAAGTAGTGGTTCGCGCTTCCAGTTTCACACGAATGCTGCCATCAATCCACGGTTTCTGGTTGGAGAATGTTTTAATAGTTGCCGTGGGTACGACATCGCCGATGCACTTGCTAATAAACTCGCTCACCGAATCAGCGTATTCGTCAATGTTGTTGTTTGACGCAATGCGGAACATATCCCAATCCTGTTTTAGTCTCTGTCTATAGACAGGGAGCAAAAAAATGGAGTCGTGGTCAGCTTTTCCGAAAGGAGGGCGGGGGAGGGCCTTATATGCGTCGCGGAAGTTATAATAACAATGGTCCAGGGTTTTACCAGCCCTGGTAGCACAATCGATATGCTGATATAATTTAGGAAGTCTTGTTTTCAGATTAGCCTTGTTAAAATCCCCAGCTACAATGAATGCAGCCTCATGAAATGTGGTTTCCAGTTTACATAGAGTCAAATAATGTTCGTTCAGGGCCATCGATGTGTCTGCTTGGGGGGGAATATACGGCTGTGATTATAATCGAATAGAATTCTCTTGGTAGATAATGCGGTCAACATTTGATTGTGGGGAATTCTAAATCAGGTGAACAGAAGGACTTGAGTTCCTGTATGTTGTTATGATCACACCACGTCTCGTTAACCCTCCCGCCCCTCTTCTTACCAGAAAGATGCTTGTTTCTGTTGGCGCGTTGCATAAAGAAACTAGCTGGCTGCATCAACTCCGATAGCGTGTCTCGAGTGAGCCATGTTTCCGTGAAGCAAAGAACGTTACAGTCTCTGATGTCTCTCTGGAATGCTACCCTTGCTCGGATTTCATCAACCTTGTTGTCAAGAAACTGAACATTGGCGAGTAGTATGCTCGGGAGCGGTGCGCGATGTGCCCATCTCCGGGGCCTGACCAGAAGACCGCTTCGTCTGCCTCTTTTACGGCATCGTTGTTTTGGTTCGTCGGCTGGGATCCGATCCATTGTCTTGGGTGGTGGGCAAAACAGAGGATCCGCTTCGGGAAAGTTGTATTCCTGGTCGTAATGATGGTGAGTTGACGTTGCTCTTATATCCAGTAGTTCCTCCCGACTGTATGTAGTAAAACCTAAGATTACCTGGGGTACCAATGCAAGAAATAACACGTAAAAAAAACTAAAATACTGCATAGTTTCCTACGAACACGAAGCGAGGAGGCCATCTCTGTCGGCACCGGAAGTATTCTCATAACCCTCAATAAACTGGACACTGGAATATTCTTGCAACGTTCCATTGAAACATGTCTAGAATATTAATGTTGAATATTCTGAGAACATTTGTAAAATGATGCCGGAGCAGAAGCCAGACGTTTTACGTGCCCCCAACCGATTGTGTTTTTTTGTTTGTTTATCTGCGATGTTTGTAACTTATTTTTTACTTATTTTATACATAATGTTGCCTCTACCGTCTCTTATGACCGAAAATAACTTCTAGACATCAGGACTGCGATTACTCACCACGGACTAGCAGAATCCATTTTCGTATTTCACTACTCTGACGAGCCCAAGGCGGAGGATATACGGCTCCCTCGGGAACAGGCCCCGACCCCCGTGATCTTGTTGAAGAGGAAGTGGAGAAAGAGGGGCCGGAGAGCGGGCTGCCTTCTGAGAATTCGAAGGCGATCAAATTAACCCCCGCTTCCCTCAATTCTGCTAGCAATCGTTGGACAATAAAATCGACGAGTTACGTGGAAGATTAAACTACCAACGGGACATTAAAAACTGTAACATCTTATGCTTCACAGAGTCGTGGCTGGACAACGACAATATCAACATACAGCTGGCTGGTTATACGATGTACCGGCAGGATATAATGGCGGCGTCTGGTAAGACAAGGAGCGGTGGACTATGTACTTTTGTAAATAACAGCTGGTGCACTATATCTAAGGAAGTCTCAAGCTATTGCTCGCCTGAGGTAGAGTATATTATGATAAGCTGTAGACGACACTACCTACCGAGAGAGTTCTCATCTGTATTCTTCGTAGCTGTTTACATACCACCTCAGTCAGAGATTGGCACTAAGATAGCATTGAATGAGCTGTATTTTGCCATAAGCAAACAAGAAACGCTCACCCAGAGGCGGTGCTCCTAGTAGCCGGGGACTTTAATGCAGGGAAACATGTGACTAATAAAGTTTGATTTGATTTGAACATGGTAACCACATTCTGGGTAAGTTATGTTTGATATTAAGGTAATGGTCTCTTGGAAAGGTCCTTGCACATCACTGGAACATTCCTATTAACATTTTAGGCAGTGAGACTCCTACGGGAATGTTCTCTAATGTTGTGGTAATGTTTGTTGTTAGCTGAGAAGCAGCAGATATTGGTCATCTTGGAGGGCAATGAAGCATTGGGTGGAGATGCTGTTTTTATCTAATAAAGGAATGGAAGGTTTCTTCTGGATCTGGATCAATTATTCAGTCATTACACACGCGCACACACACACACACACACACACACACACACACACACACACACACACACACACGTGTTAAATAACTCCCCAATGCATAGTATGATGACATCATCCCTCTTTAGCTCCTCTTCAATGGAAACCAATCAAAGTCAGCGTGCTCCAACTTCGTTGTCCTCCTAACGATAGGAACATAGTTACAAAAGCCTTTATGTAAGCCCCTCTTTAGAGAAATAGAGAAAGGAGGCTAACAGTGGATTGACAGATCTGAGCTGAGCTCAGGGAAGACAACGGGTGGCAGGGAAGAAAGAGTAGAGGGTTTTGACTCAGCATTAATTTCAAGCTTCACAAAGAAAGAGGGTGGCAGACGGGGAGAAGTAAGGAGGGCGCAGGAGAGGGATGACGGAAATGTATTGGGCTCATGTGATGGCCCGCTAAACGGCTATAGAGGAGGGAGAGACAGAGGCAGCTAATGAATTACATCAACACATTTTACACATCTGCTGCTGTGCTGTGTCTATATTTTCCCTCCATTTAATTAGGGATACTGAGGCTTTCCCATAATGAAACTATTCTACAGTTAATGCGGATACAAAATAATTATGACGATGTTGTCACACCCTGACCATAGTTTGCTTTGTATGTTTCTATGTTTTGTTTGGTCAAGGTGTGATCTGAGTGGGAATTCTATGTTACATGTCTAGTTTGTCTATTTCTATGTTTGGTCTGATATGGTTCTCAATCAGAGGCAGGTGTTAGTCATTGTCTCTGATTGGGAACCATATTTAGGTAGCCTGTTTGGTGTTGGGTTTTGTGGGTGATTGTTCCTGTCTCTGTTTGTTGCACCAGATAGGGCTGTTTTGGTTTTCCACATTTGTTGTTTTGTATCATGGTTAGTTGTCTTATTAAAAAACATTAACTTTAACCACGCTGCGTTTTGGTCCGCCTCTCCTTCAACTCAAGAGAACCGTTACAGATGTAGGTGCTCTACTGTAGGTGAGAGTTTACCAACACTGGCATGGCTGGTAGATAGGTGTAAATGTTGCATGATGTTATGTAAGGCTATATTTTTCAGCACTATTTACAGAATTAGATTTTTTCTTCGTCACTCGGTGCCGACTCTAGCATGCTTTAACCTTTAACTGCGCTGCTATTTTTGGTTCAGTCTCTGATGCTCGTTGTAGTGTTTTTATCAAGGCTTTGATTACCGTTTCAAACTCAAAGTAGACAGCCTCGGCCCTAAACCCTCAGCCCTTGAATGACGTTTTACATCACATCCGAGTGTACCTTAAATGTCCCTTTCCCAAGCAAGAGAGAGTGATGATCGGAGACGCTTGGTGGAAATTTTGAAGTTGAGCTTAAAAACAACCAACCTAAAGCTATTAATGTGCCTAGTAAGCTAGTGAATCTGGTTAGCACTTCTGTCAGGTAACTAGCTATAGTTACCCATAGCTGGCTAGATAGTTTTATAGTTTGGTCATTCATTACAATAAATTAAGGACTTACAAAAAATGTATTTATGAATCTAGCTATGTTTTATAGGCTCATCACTACGAGAATAAGCCAATTTGCCAACGCTAAAATCAATGTCTATACATATTTTTTAGCAAGCCCGCTTCATACTTCTCTTACAATTTTAACACGTTTTTACAATTTGCCTTAAATTGTTGGTCATAAAATCAAATCAAATTCTATTTTTCACATGCGCCAAATACAACCTTACTGTGAAATGCTTACTTTACAAGCCCTTAACCAACAATGCAGTTAAAGAAATAGAGTTAATAAAATATTTACTAAATAAACTAAAGTAAAACAAATCTAATCAATCAAAAAGTAACACAAATGTACAGATCAATAACAAGGTTATATACAGGGTCTACCGGTATCGAGTCAATGTGCGGGGTTACAGGTTAGTCCAGAATTTGTAAAGTGACTATGCATAGATAATAAACAGCGAGTAGCAGCAGTGTAAAAACAAAGGGGAGGGGTTAATGTAAATAGTCAGTGTGGCCATTTGATTAGTTTAGTTGTTCAGCAGTCTTATGGCTTGGGGGTAGAATCTGTTTAGGAGGCTTTTGGTCCTAGACTTCGCGCTATGGTACCGCTTGCCGTGCGGTAGCAGAGAGAACAGTCTATGACTAGGGTGGTTGGAGACTTTGATGATTTTTTTTCTTCTGACACCGCCTGGTATAGAGGTCCTGGATGGCAGGAAGCTGGGTCCCGGTGATGTACTGGGCAGTACGCACTACCCTCTGTAGTGCCGTGCGGTCGGAGACCGAGCAGTTGCCATACCAGGTGGTGATGCAGCCAGGCAGGATGCTCTCGATAGTGCAGCTATAGAACTTTTTCAGGATTTGAAGACCCATGCCAAATCTTTTCAGTCTCCTGATGGGGAATAGGTGTTGTCGTGCCCTCTTCACGGCTGTCTTGGTGTGTTTGGACCATGATAGTTTGTTCGTGATGTGGAAACCAAGGAACTTGAATCTCTCGGCCTGCTCCCCTGCAGCCCCGTTGATGGAATGGGTGCATGCTCGACCCTCCTTTTCCTGTAGTCCACAATCAGCTCCTTTGTCTTGATCACTTTGAGGGAGATGATTTTATCCTGGCACCAAACTGCCAGGTCTCTGACCTCCTCCCTATAGGCTGTCTCATCGTTGTCAGTGATCAGGCCTACCACTGTTGTGTCGTCAATAAACTTAATGATGGTGTGGAGTTGTGCTTGGCCATGCAGTCATGGGTGAACAGGGAGTACAGGAGGGTCTATGGATGCACTCTTCACCATCTGGCAGTCCTACAGACGAATCTGGGTTTGGTGGATGGCAAGAGACGTTACCTGCCCCAATGCATAGTGCCATGTGTAAGGTTTGGTGGAGGAGGAATAATGGTCTGGGGATGTTTTTCATGGTTCGGGCTAGGCCCCTTAGTTCCAGTGAATGGAAATCTTAACGCTACAGCATACAATGACATTCTAGAAGATACTGTGCTACCAACTTTGTGGCAACAGTTTGGAGCTCCGTTCAACTGTTTCCCCTTTCTGTTTCCGCATGACAATGCCCCTGTGCACAAAGCAAAGTCCATACAGAAATGGTTTGTCAAGATCGGTGTGGAAGAACTTGACTGGCCTGCACAGAACCCTGACTCCAACCCCATCGAACACCTTTGGGATGAATTGGAACACAGACTGTGAGCCAGGCCTAATCGCCCAACATCAGTGCCCGACCACACTATTTCACTTGTGGTTGAATTAGTGAGTCCCCGCAGCAATGTCTAGTGGAAAGCTTTACCAGAAGAGTGGAGGTTATAGCAGCAAAGGGGGGGACCAACTCCATATTAATGGACATGATTTTCGACGAGCAGGTGTCCACATACCTTTGGTCATGTAGTGTATCATACTAAATTGATTTCTCAGATTTACGTAAAGAATAATACAAAATGCTCTGAGATCAGGTTGGTCGTGGAAAACTTGGGAAACATTCTACACTGAACAAAGATATAAATGCAAAATTGTGAATTGTGTGCAGACCCTTGTTACATGGGGCCATGCATTATCATGCTGAAACATAAGGTGTTGACAGCGGATTAATGGCACGATAATGGGCCTCAGGAGCTCGTCACTGTATCTTGGTGCATTCAAATTGCCATCGATAAAATGCAATTGTGTTCATTGTCCTTAGTTTATTCCTGCCCATACCATAACCCCACCCCCACGATGGGGTATTCTGTTCACAACATTGACATCAGCAAACAGCTTGCCCACACAATACCATACACACTGTCTGCCATCTGCCCAGTACAGTTGAAACCGTGATTCTTCCATGAAGAGCACACTTCTCCAGCGTGCCAGTGGCCATCGAAGGTGAGCATTTGCCCACTGCAGTTAGTTACGATGCCGAAAGGCAGTCAGGTTAAGACCCTGATGAGGATGACGAGCATGCAGATGATCTTCCCTAAGACTGTTTCTGACAGTTTGTACAGAAATTATTTGGTTGTGCAAACCCACAATTTCATCAGCTGTCCGGGTGGCTAGTATCAGACGATCCCGCAGATGAAGAAGCTGGATGTGGATGTCCTGGGCTAGTGCGGTTACACGTGATCTGCAGTTGTGAGGCCGGTTGGACATACTGCCAAATTCTTTCAAATTACGTTTGAGGCCGCTTATGGTAGAGAAATGCATATTAAATTCTCTGGCAACAGCTCTGGTAGACATTCCTGCGGTCTGCATGCCAATTGCACACTCAAAGACATCTGTGGTGTTGTGTGACAAAACTGTATATTTTAGAGTGGCCTTTTATTGTCCCCAGCACAAGGTGCACTTTTGTAATGATCGTGCTGTTTAATCAGCTTCTTGATATGCCACACCTGTCAGGTGGATGGGATTATCTTGGTAAGGGAGAAATGCTCACTAACAGGAATGAAAACGAATTTGTGCACAAAATGCGAGAGGAATGTTTTTTGTGCAGATGGAACATTTCTGGGATCTTTAATTTCAGCTCATGAAACATGGGACCAACACTTTACATGTTGCGTTTATATTTTTGTTCAGTGTACAAAAGAACATTGAAAAGTGGTGGTTGGTTTTGGTGGTTTTGATTGATTGACCTCACACAATCTAACACAAAACAGCCCCAACACATGGGACTAAAGATAAACAAGATGTTTTCTTCTTTCCATCGTTTGCATTGCAGCAAAGCAGCTGAGGACAGACTCAAAATGGCGGATTATTGCTCGTGATCCTTAGATTGACGCTTGAAAAAGTGTACACCTGATATAGGATATATTGGGTTTCTGAATCCTTCACATCTGAAGTCTTTGCTATATTGGATTTAGCCAAGAAGGTTTTCTAAGTTAGTTGGCCTTCAGAAGACCTAGGGAAACTCTACGACAAATCATTACTTTCAGTCTCAAAGTTTTCTTAAATTTATTCTCTAATATTATTTATTTTTAAGTGGATCTCCACTTAAAACTGTTTATGCAGTGCATTCAGAAAGTATTCAGACGACTTGACTTTTTCCACATGTTGTTACAATTCCAGTTTATTCAAAAAAAAAAAAATGTTTTATCCTCATCAATCAACACACAATACCCCATAATGACGAAGCGAAAACTTAAAAAATAAAACATTTGAGCTAATATGTATATATACACTAAAAAAGTTTTTGAGCTCAGGTGCATCCGGTTTCCATTGATCATCCTTGAGATGTTTCTACAACTTGATTTGAGTCCACCAGTGGTAAATTAAATTGATTGGACATTGACCTCATCCCGTCAGTTGAGGATGCCTGGTCATTCTTTAAGAGTAACTTCCTCACCATTTTAGATAAGCATGCTCCGTTCAAAAAATGAAGAACTAAGAACAGATACAGCCCTTGGTTCACTCCAGACCTGACTGCCCTCGACCAGCACAAAAACATCCTGTGGCGGACTGCAATAGCATCGAACAGTCCCCGCGATATGCAACTGTTCAGGGAAGTCAGGAACCAATACACGCAGTCAGTCAGGAAAGCTAAGGCCAGCATCTTCAGGCAGAAGTTTGCAACCTGTAGCTCCAACTCCAAAAAGTTCTGGGACACTGTGAAGTCCATGGAGAACAAGAGCACCTCCTCCCAGCTGCCCACTGCACTGAGGCTAGGGAACACGGTCACCACCGACAAATCCATGATTATCGAAAACTTCAACAAGCATTTCTCAACGGCTGGCCATGCCTTCCGCCTGGCTACTCCTACCTCGGCCAACAGCTCCGGCCCCCCCGCAGCTCCTCGCCCAAGCCTCTCGAGGTTCTCCTTTACCCAAATCCAGATAGCAGATGTTCTGAAAGAGCTGCAAAACCTGGACCCGTATAAATCAGCTGGGCTTGACAATCTGGACCCTCTATTTCTGAAACTATCCGCCGCCATTGTCGCAACCCCTATTACCAGCCTGTTCAACCTCTCTTTCATATCGTCTGAGATCCCCAAGGATTGGAAAGCTGCCGCAGTCATCCCCCTCTTCAAAGGGGGAGACACCCTGGACCCAAACTGTTACAGACCTATATCCATTCTGCCCTGCCTATCTAAGGTCTTCGAAAGCCAAGTCAACAAACAGGTCACTGACCATCTCGAATCCCACCGTACCTTCTCCGCTATGCAATCTGGTTTCCGAGCCGGTCACGGGTGCACCTCAGCCACACTCAAGGTACTAAACGACATCATAACCGCCATCGATAAAAGACAGTACTGTGCAGCCGTCTTCACCAATTACTTTGCAGACAGAGTTCAGTGTGTCAAATCGGAGGGCATGCTGTCCGGTCCTCTGGCAGTCTCTATAGGGGTGCCACAGGGTTCAATTCTCGGGCCGACTCTTTTCTCTGTATATATCAATGATGTTGCTCTTGCTGCGGGCGATTCCCTGATCCACCTCTACGCAGACGACACCATTCTATATACTTTCGGCCCGTCATTGGACACTGTGCTATCCAACCTCCAAACGAGCTTCAATGCCATACAACACTCCTTCCGTGGCCTCCAACTGCTCTTAAACGCTAGTAAAACCAAATGCATGCTTTTCAACCGATCGCTGCCTGCACCCGCATGCCCGACTAGCATCACCACACTGGATGGTTCCGACCTTGAATATGTGGACACCTATAAGTACCTAGGTGTCTGGCTAGACTGCAAACTCTCCTTCCAGACCCATATCAAACATCTCCAATCGAAAATCAAATCAAGAGTCGGCTTTCTATTCCGCAACAAAGCCTCCTTCACTCACGCTGCCAAGCTTACCTGAGTAAAACTGACTATCCTACCGATCCTCGACTTCGGCGATGTCATCTACAAAATTGCTTCCAACACTCTACTCAGCAAACTGGATGCAGTTTATCACAGTGCCATCCGTTTTGTCACTAAAGCACCTTATACTAGCCACCACTGCGACTTGTATGCTCTAGTCGGCTGGCCCTCGCTACATATTCGTCGCCAGACCCACTGGCTCCAGGTCATCTACAAGGCCATGCTAGGTAAAGCTCTGCCTTATCTCAGTTCACTGGTCACGATGGCAACACCCATCCGTAGCACGCGCTCCAGCAGGTGTATTTCACTGATCATCCCTAAAGCCAACACCTCATTCGGCCGCCTTTCGTTCCAGTACTCTGCTGCCTGTGACTGGAACGAATTGCAAAAATCGCTGAAGTTGGAGACTTTTATCTCCCTCACCAACTTCAAACATCTGCTATCTGAGCAGCTAACCGATCGCTGCAGCTGTACATAATCTATTGGTAAACAGCCCACCCATTTTCACCTACCTCATCCCCACAGTTTTTATTTATTTACTTTTCTGCTCTTTTGCACACCAATATCTCTACCTGTACATGATCATCTGATCATTTATCACTCCAGTGTTAATCTGCAATATTGTAATTATTTGCCTACCTCCTCATGCCTTTTGCACACATTGTATATAGACTCCCCTTTTTTTCTACTGTGTTATTGACTTGTTAATTGTTTACTCCATGTGTAACTCTGTGTTGTCTGTTCACACTGCTATGCTTTATCTTGGCCAGGTCGCAGTTGCAAATGAGAACTTGTTCTCAACTAGCCTACCTGGTTAAATAAAGGTGAAATAAAGAAATAAAAAAAAACACCTGTCTATTTAATTGTTTAACCTTTTTAACTAGGCAAGTCAGTTAAGAACTAGTTCTTATTTTCAATGACGGCCTAGGAACAGTGGGTTAACTGCCTGTTCAGGGGCAGAACGACAGATTTGTACCTTGTCAGCTCAGGGGTTTGAACTTGCAACCTTCTGGTTGCTAGTCCACCGCTCTAACCACTAGGCTACCCTGCCGCCCCACAGTTGACAGTGCATGCCAGAGCAAAAACCAAGCCATGAGGTCAAAGGAATTGTCCGTAGAGCTCCGAGACAGGATTGTGTCGAGGCACAGATCTGATTTCTACAGCATTGAAGGTCCCCTAGAACACAGTGGCCTCCATCATTCTTAAATGGAAGATGTTTGGAACCACCAAGACTCTTCCTAGAGCTGGCTGCCCGGCCAAACTGAGCAATCGGGAGAGAAGGGCCTTGGTCAGGGTGGTAACCAAAAACCCCATGGTCACTCAGACAGAACTCCAGAGTTCCTCTGTGGAGGGGAGAACCTTCCAGAAGGACAACCATCCCTGCAGCACTCCACCAATCAGGCCTTTATGGTAGAGTTGCCAGATGGAAGCCACTCCCCAGTAAAAGGCACATAACGGTCCGCTTGGAGTTTGCCAAAAGGCAGCTAAAGGACTCTCAGACCATTAGAAACAAGATTCTCTGGTCTGATGAAACCAAGATTCAACTCTTTGGCCTGAATGCCAAGCGTCACGTCTGGAGGAAACCTGGCACCATCCCTCCGGTGAAGCATGTTGGTGGCAGCATCTGGTTGGTGTGGGGATGTTTTTCAGCAGCAGGGACTGAGAGACTAGTCAGGATCGAAGGAAATATGAACGGAGCAAAGTACAGAAAGATCCTTGATGAAAACCTGCTCCAGAGAACTCCGGACCTCAGACGGGGGTGAAGGTTCACTTTCCAACCGGACAACAACCCTAATCACACAGCCAAGACAACGCAGGAGTGCCTTCGGGACAAGTCTCTGAATGTCCTTGAGTGGCCCAGCCAGAGCCTGGACTTGAAGCCGATCGAACATCTCTGGAGAGACCTGAAAATAGCTGTGCTGCGACACTACCCATCCAACCTGACAGAGCTTGAGAGGATCTGAGAAGAATGGGAGAATCTCCCCAAATACAGGTGTGCCAAGCTTGTAGCGTCATACCCAAGAAGACCCGAGGCTGTAATTTCTGCTAAAGGTGCTTCAACAAAACACTGAGTGCAGCTGAGCTGAGCATTGAGCATGCATGGCATGACAACGATAAGGATTTATCTGCCTCTTTTGATGTCCCCCTACACTTTCCCCACTAATCATTATTAATTGAATAGGCCATTGCCCAAGCCCTTCAAACAGGATTTTCTCTTGGCCTCACTCTCACAAGGTCTGCAGATTAAGTTCTTTTTTTTTATTAGTCACATTTTCATGATATACGTGGAGTACGATAGCGCAACAAAATGCTGACTGCAGATTCACTTCTCAACAATGCAACAGCAATAGAAAAGTAATTAGGTTTATAAAATAGTGCAACAAAAAAAACGCTCAATGAATAAAAATAAATACAAATGTAGCAACAATATCATACCAGAAGGCACTCTGGTAGTTAGGCAGTAGACTGTGGAGTAAAACTGTAAATAAATAGTAATTGTGCAGTAACATGAGTAGGAGTCCAGTAGCAGCGGTCATGGAGTGTGTGTACATGCATGTGAGCGGGAGTGTGTTTGTGTGCGTGTTCGAGCCTATGTGTGAGTGTGTGTGAGTGAGTGCATGTTTGCAGGGTTAGGGAGTAACTGAATGCATGTAATTACTTACATGTAATCTGATAATAAAATAAAACATTTAATCAGTTACGTTACCTGCAAAAATATCAGATTACAAATACTTTGAAAAACTAGATTACTTGGATTCCTTGTGAAAAAATACATTATGACACCTTTCTGTTTTCAATTCAGCATTGAAAAAAGATGCAAGTTAAGTTTGTTTCACCTGAGCGAGTCTGACCACAAGTCAGAGAACACTATGATGACACACCAAATGTGTTTGATGGATCCATTGTGTCCTTTTAATGCCCCTTAAAGGGAAAGTAATCTGATTGTATTACTGTGTTTGGGTAATCCAAAAGTTACATTACTTTCTACAATTTTGGACAGGTAACTAGTAACTGTAATGGATTACATTTAGAAAGTAACCTACTCAACCCTGCGTATGTGTTAAGGTGCAGGAAGTATGTGCAAGAGACTGTTGTTGTGCCAGCGGTCAGTCCCAGTTCAAGAGTTCAGTAGTCTGATGGCTTGTGCATAAAAACTATCTCTAAATCTGGAGGTCCGGGACCCGATGCTCTAGTACAGTCTGCCAGATGATGGCGCAGTGAATATGGGTGAGCGGAGTCCTTGATGTTGTTGCAGGCCATACTCAAGCACCGCTTGGAGTAAATATTCTGTATGGTGGGGTAGGGTTGGGGAGTAACCTGTTATCTGATTACCAAAAAACTGAAATTCGA
Source organism: Oncorhynchus nerka (assembly GCF_034236695.1). NCBI lineage: Eukaryota > Metazoa > Chordata > Actinopteri > Salmoniformes > Salmonidae > Oncorhynchus > Oncorhynchus nerka. The sequence continues at coordinate 73,117,442 of NC_088405.1, forward strand.
ATCAGTTACATTACCAGCAAAAATATTGTATTCAGATTACAGATACTTTTGAAAAACTAAATTACTTCTAGAATTACTTTTCAATTCAGAAAGGATGTTTGTAAAAAAAAAAAAAAATGGACACCTTTCTGTATTCTCAAAGAAATTCAATTCAGCAATTAAAAGTGCAGGTTTAAGTTTGTTCCACATGAGCGAGTCTGACCACAAGTCAGAGACCAGTATGATGACACACTAAATGCATTTGATGGATTTTCCTGTCTTCTTCTAATGCCTCTTAAGGGGACAGTAATCCAAAAGTAACTGAAAGTAATCAGATTACGTTACTGAGTTTGGGTAATCCAAAAGCAGTGGTGGAAATAGTACCCAATTGTCCTACTTGAGTAAAAGTAAAGGTACCTTAATAGAAAATGACTAAAGTGAAAGTCACCCAGTAAAATCCTACTTGAGTAAAAGTCTAAACGTATTTGATTTTAAATATACTTAAGTATCACAAGTGAATGTAATTGCTAAAATATACTTAAGGATTAAGTATAAATAATTTAAAATTCCTTATATTAAGCAATCCAGATGACACCATTTGTTTTTTTGTGTTTTTTTTTTCAGATAGCCAGGAGAACATTCCAACACTCAGACATATTTACAAACAAAGCATGTGTTTAGTGAGTCCACCAGATCAGAGGCAGTAGGGATGACAAGGAACGGTCTCTTGATAAGTGTGTGAATTAGCTAAGCATTCAAAATGTAACGAGTACTTTTGGGTGGCAGGGAAATTGTATGGAGTAAAAATGACAGAATTGCCTTTGGGAATGTAGTGAAGTAAAAGTTGTCACGAAATATAAATAGTAAAGTAGAGTACAGATACCCCAAGAAACTACTTAAGTAGTACTTTAAAGTATTTTTACTCATGTACTTTACACCGCTGTCCAAAGTTATGTTACTGACTACAATTTTGGACAGGTAACTGTAACGATTACATTTAGAAAGAAAACCACCCAACCCTGGTGGGGAACATGGCTCCAGTGATGTACTAGGCCATCTTCACCATCTGCTGAAGGGCCTTGTGGTTGTGAACAGAACAGTTTCGATGCCAGGTTGTGAGGCAGCCGATCAGGAAGCTCTCTATGGTGATGCGGTAGAATTTGGAGAGATCCCGGGGGGACATGCCAAATTTCTTCAGCCAACTGAGAAAGTAGAGGAGCTAATGTGCCTTCTTGACCAGGGTGGTGGTGTTGTCAGTCCATGTGAGGTTCTCGTGATGTGGACACAGAGGAACCAGAAACTGCTGACTCGTTCCACTGCAGTCCCGTCAATGTGGATCGGCGTGTCTTCTTTTCTGCTTCCTGAAGTCGACAATTAACTCCTTTTTTTTGCTGACATTGAGGGAGAGGTTGTTGTTCTGGCACCACACTGCCAGGTCTCTGACCTCCTCCCTGTAGGCTGACTTGTCGTTATCAGTGATCAGACCTACAGCCATGGTGTCGTCAGTGAAGTTGAGAGAGATCTCATTTTTTAGAAACAATGTGCTTTAAATATGGCCCAGGAGCTATGCTCAGTGCTCACTGTGAAATGAATAGGGGAATGGAATAGGGGTACTACAGTTGAAGTCAGATGTTTACATACACTTAGGTTGGAGTCATTAAAACTCGTTTTTCAACCACTCCACAAATTTCTTTACTTTTTATGGCTGCAGGGGCAGTATTGAGTAGCTTGGATGAAAAGGTGCCCATTGTAAACGGCCAGCTCCTCAGTCTCAGTTGCTAATATATTCATAGTATTATTAGTATTGGATAGAAAACACTCTGAAGTTTCTAAAACTGTTTGAATTATGTCTGTGACTATAACAGAACTCATATTGCAGGCAAAAACCTGAAATCCCACTTCCTGTTTGGATTTTTTTCTGGGGGTTGCAGATTTTCAACCAAGCTCTCATTGAAATTACAGCGAGATATGGATGAGTTTTCACTTCCTACGCCTTCCACTAGATGTCAACAGTCAATAGAACTTTATCTGATGACTCTAATGTGAAGGGGGGTCGAATGAGACAGGAAATAGTCACCACTGCCACGACTTGACCATGCTTTCACCATGCGCGTTCACAGGGGAAGGACCTGCATTCCACCGGTCATCTGAAGTCATTCTAATTGTCCGGTTGGAACGTTATTCAAGATATATGTAAAGAACATTCTAAAGATTGATTCAGTACATCGTTTGACATGTTTCTACTGACTGTTACTGAACTTCTGGACATTTCGTCACGTGACTTTGGAATTGTTTACCAAATGCGCTAACCAAAGTAGCTAATTGGACATAAATAACAGACATTTTCGAACAAATCAGGCATTTATTGTGGACCTGGGATTCCTAGGACTGTATTCTGATGAAGTTCATCAAAGGTAAGGAAACATTTATCATGTATTTTCTGGTTTCTGTTGACTCCAACATGGCGGCTAATTTGGCTACTGTTCTGAGCTCCGTCTCAGATTATTGCATGGGTTGCTTTTTCCGTAAACTTAAAATAAAATCTGACACAGCGGTTGCATTATGGAGAGGTATATCTATAATTCCATGTGTATAACTTGTATTATCATCTACATTTATGATGAGTATTTCTGTTGAAACGGTGTGGCTCTGCAAAATCACTTGATGTTTTGGAACTAGTGAATCTAATACGCCAATGTAAACGCAGATTTTTTTATATAAATATGAACTTTATCAAACAAAACATGCATGTATTGTGTAACATGAAGTCCTGAGTGTCATGATGAAGATAATTCAAGGTTAGTGATTCATTTTATCTCTATTTCTGCTTTTTGTGAATGCTATATTTCACTGGGAAATGGATGTGCTTATTGTGGTTTGGTACAGTAAAACGAGTCCTATATGGACATAACCTGAAAGGCCGCTCAGCAAGGAAGATGCCACTGCTCCAAAACTGCCATAAAACAGCCAGACTCCGGTTTGCATCTGCACATTGGGACAAAGATCGTACTTTTTGGAGAAATGTCCTCTGGTCTGATGAAACAAAAATAGAACTGTTTGGCCATAATGACCATCGTTATGTTTGGAGGAAAAAGGGGGCGGCTTGCAAGCCGAAGAACACCATCCCAACCGTGAAGCATGGGGGTGGCAGCGTCATGTTGTGGGTGTGCTTTGCTGCACTTCACAAAATAGATGACATCATGAGGTAAGCAAAAGCTTGGTCGCAAATGGGTCTTCCAAATGGACAATGACCCCAAGCATACTTCCAAAGTTGTGGCAAAATGGCTTAAGGACAACAAGGTCAAGGTATTGGAGTGGCCATCACAAAGCCCTGACCTAAATCCCAGAGAAAATGTGTGGGCTGAACTGAAAACTTGTGCGAGCAAGGAGGCATACAAACCTGACTCAGTTACACCAGCTCTGTCAGGAGGAATAGGCCAAAATTCACCCAACTTATTGTGGGAAGCTTTGATAGGCTACCCAAAACGTTTGACCCAAGTTAAACAATTTAAAGGCAATGCTACCAAATACTCATTGAGTGTATGTAAACTTCTGACCCACTGGGAATGTGATAAAAGCTGAAATAAATCATTCTCTCTACTATTATTCTGACATTTCACATTCTTAAAATAAAGTGGTGATCCTAACTGACCTAAAATAGGGAATTTTTACTAGGATTAAATGTCAGGAATTGTGAAAAACTGAGTTTAAATGTATTTGGCTAAGGTGAATTTAAACTTCTGACTTCAACTGTATTTCACAAGTAATAGCCAATGTAGTTGACTGGCAGTCCTGTTACCAATTCTTCTTCCCCACCTACAGACTAGCAGTGAGGTTACTGAGGTTCAGTGCAGGCAATGCCCACTGGGACTGTGTGTGGTGGTACAGGCCAGGCAATCAGACTAATATGTGATGTCTAGATTTGAACCAAACAGATGCTGTCTAACAGCATTCCCCCAGAGGCTTCAAGGTAATTACATTATATGTTCACTGTATAGTCTGGCTAGCCTATGACATAGTGTTGATGCTATGACATAGCATTTCACTGTAAGCTCTACACCTGTTGTATTCGGCGCATGTGACAAATACGATTTGATTTGAACTATAGGTTTACATACAATAATGTTTTGTCATTTTTCTATCCACTTTGTCAATGCATAGCAGCTAATATATATTATAATTGATCCTTGTGTCAAATGCATGTTATTAACACTATTTGAAAATCATAGCATGTCAATCAGAAATGAGAAGGTATAAGCAAAATGGGCTCACTGGTAATGTTGTTAAGCTTCCTGGCGCCACACTTCTTCATTTAAAGAGGCAATTTGCTATGGCTAAATACGCTGTTGGACGAAATTAATATTCACATAAATGTTTTAAGAATACAGAGTAACTTCAGCCTCATGAGCTTATTTAAATTGTGTTACCCCATCAGAACCCAAAATATAAGCTCCTTTGTTTGTATACAATGTAACCATGTAAACAAACACTGTATTGCCTCAAACATGGTTAAAACTATAATTTGGTCTCATGGATGGTCAGTCTTTGTGTCTTTGAATTTGAGAGTGGTTCAATTTCTCTAGCCCCATCGCTCAGCTATTTACCAAATCAGTGGCGGGGTAGACGCTTTGTTATTGTTTGAACTGCAGATTTCCCCTTTAAATAAGAACCTAAAATGCATCTTAGTAGATTCCATAATTGTATTCCATTCTTTCATGCTCTACCAACAGTTGTGTGATATGGTCATTTTCCTCTGAAAGGACTCTGCGGCATCAGGACAGCCAATGTGGCATTCGACAAGACCTTAATTTACTTGATATCGATAATATCATCATCATCATTATCATCATTATTATTATTATATCACTTGCTATCTGTCGTACACCATCAATGTGAGATATGTCTTCTCTGTGTCTCTCTGTGTCTCCCATCGCCACCCTGTCTGTCACACACCAATTCCACCATTAAACCCTCCTCACACTTCTCAGATTCTCTCTCCACTTTCCATTTATTATGCTCTGACTGGCCCTTTCATTCTCTATATATTGTTTTCTCACACAAACACGCATTGGCTCTTTCACTCACTCTGTAGCTGGTTTACTCTCTCTTTCACCCACCTCTTTTTGAGCCCATCATCTCCACAAACGAGGTTCCCGTCTCTTCCGCCAAGGTGTTTGTCACAGTGTCCGTCATCCCCCTGTTCCAGGCAGGGTAATGAGCTGGGCCTATAACTGTGTGAACTCAGACTCACCTTTCTCTCTCTTTCTCCCCGTAGCAGACAGACACACCACTGTCTCCCCCCCTCTGTGTTAGTCTCAGCCCACAGTGTCCGTCATCCCCCTGTTCCAGGCAGGGTAATGAGCTGGGCCTATAACTGTGTGAACTCAGACTCACCTTTCTCTCTCTCCCCGTAGCAGACAGACACACCACTGTCTCCCCCCTGAATGCCTGTCTGTCTGTGTTAGTCTCAGCCCACAGTGTCCGTCATCCCCCTGTTCCAGGCAGGGTAATGAGCTGGGCCTATAACTGTGTGAACTGACTCACCTTTCTCTCTCTCTTTCTCCCCGTAGCAGACAGACACACCACTGTCTCCCCCCTGAATGCCTGTCTGTCTGTGTTAGTCTCAGCCCACAGTGTCCGTCATCCCCCTGTTCCAGGCAGGGTAATGAGCTGGGCCTATAACTGTGTGAACTCAGACTCACCTTTCTCTCTCTCTTTCTCCCCGTAGCAGACAGACACACCACTGTCTCCCCCCTGAATGCCTGTCTGTCTGTGTTAGTCTCAGCCCACAGTGCTAGTAGCAAGTCTAGGGTGGACAGAGTTCTGGGACCAGGCTGAGGGTTGTTCCATGGGATTGGAGGTGAAGTTTCACTTCAGATGTGATTTCAGCGGAAAGGGTGCGTGTGTGCATGTATGCGTGCTTACGTGCATGCTTGTTGTTCTGTTTTCATGGAGGCGAGGCTGTCAACGTTATTTCCTGCATGGTCCATTTACCTATATGGAGTTGTTGTTGTCACATCTGTTAGCAAAGCTACATGCTGAATTATCCGAGCTAGTTTAGCAACTGAAAGCTATTCTCTATAATAACTCCAACACTGCCCCCACAGATTAACAGACCTTGCAATTATAAATGCACTGCATGAATTATTGTACAAAAAGAAAAAAAAACATTAGGTAGCTTTACTCATGTTACTACCACTGATTCAAAACCCCAGCAGTTCTTTTATTTGACCTCTTTTCAGTCGCTTTCTTTGTAGAATAATGGCCTAGATCTAGAGATTACAGTAATTAATCCTCAATCCATTACTAAAGTCTATTGTGTGTTATTTAAGATGACATTAATGGCAGAGAGTCGGCCGTAAAACATGGCTGATGTCACCTTACGCTCTCACATTAATCATTAGTTCAAGCTTTGGCTGCAACTGAGTCATGTAAGAAGAATTAAAGGCTTTTCAAATGTCCCCATGGCTGCCACATTGCCACAGTCCCCTTTCTACACATACTGCAGGAATACTTTACTCTGGGAGAGGTGGAGAAGACATGGTTGGCATTGCACTGAATAACAAGATATACAGACAGTACGTCAGCGAAAGCCCAGCGTGAAATTTTGGTCGTTGTTTTTTTACTTTGTTTTTTTAGCTGTCTTTCTTATCAATATTTGCTTCCAGACAGAAAGGAAACCAAATACATAACCCCTTATTGAAGTCAGTTCAAAACATCTTCACTATGGCCTGATAAGAGGAAAGTAATAAGAGAAAAGGAACAGCTAAGTCTCCATTAAT